>NC_133660.1:76946429-77116438 GCF_037893015.1 Macrotis lagotis
ATCAATCAATGGCCTCTAAGTTACTTTTAAGTTTCTAAATTTACTGTTTTGCCACATATTGTCAGGAAACCTCTTTCATCATTAATGTGCTTATATGAATATATCTATATATCTATATGTCTATATATATATATATATCAATATGTTCTTGCTCATTAGTTTTCTTTATTACAAAAATCTTAAGTTACTTAATTTGTTTGGTCCTAAATTGGATATATGATAGATAACAGTTCATGGGACAACTATCCCCAGAAAATCTTCCTTTCAAAATAGGTGCAACAACAACAAAAAAAAAAGAAATTTGGAAATCAATCAGAGAATGTTTAAAATGTCAAATCTTTTGATTAGTTGCAAAACTAAGCTTATCTTTTCATAACACTCTCACACATAATTTTAAAATAATGACTTACTAATTGCAGTACATTGTTAAACATATCAGCTAAAGCATATAGATTTCCTTTTCAATTAGAACATTAAAATTATCAACAAAAATCAGTGAAGGATGGGCATGAGCTCATTTTTATAATATTGTTTATTCATAACAAATATGACTTCAAATTTGTTAACTTTGTTCCTGTGTGAGGAGAAAAAGTTTCCAGTCATAATATCCTTATGGAATGTTAGATAAAATAATTTGATATTTTTTATTAATCACTAGTAAACCTGTGACAGAAATACATGTATAAGTGCTACTCCATCAGAGCACCTGGGCACCCTAAGAATAGCTTGCCTTCTCAAATCCCTTTGCAAAGTAGGTCAGTTGGGAGGGGCAGCTTGCAAAGCTGGTCAAGCCATTACTGCATTGAGTTTTGTTGTTAGGTGGTAATATATACTACTCAGTGCTGGCACTAAAGAAGAAAAAGCCTGAGTTCCAGAAAATAATGGAATTCTAAGTTAATGGAACCCAAGGACCTTGCCTTTTTATTCTCTGAAAGAAGAGGCATCTGCTACCTTATACTTGAACTCATTTCTGAAGTTTGAAGCAATGAAATTATTTTGCAGCACTAAAGGAGTGGACAAAAAGATCACCTCTGACTGATTAGGTTGCATAAATAGATTGAATCTAAATCTAATAAAATAACAGATGGTAAAAAAAAATGTTAGACTGATTTGCAGGTCTATCTCAAAAGAAAATTTGTCCAACATTATAACCATTTTGTTGCCAAACACAGTGCCACTTGGTGAGGAAATAAGGAATTTCAAGAGATTCTTAATTACTTAATCAAGTCTTACCTCTATACTTGTTCAAGCAATCCCATTCTAGCCCTCCTCTTTCAATCTCTTACTCTGTACTGGCTCATTTCTTATCAGTCTAAAAACATTCCCATATCTCCCCTATCCTGAAAAAAAAACCCCAACCCTAACTTGAACATTCCATTCTAGCTAACCAACATGCTGAACCTTTCTTTTTGTCATTCGTAACTAAATTCCAAAAAGGTCATATACAATAAGTACTTTTGCTTTCTCTACTCTCTTTTTAATCTGTTATAATTTTGCTTCCAACTTTATTTTTCCACTGAAACTGTTCTCTTCAAAGCTACCACTGATCTTTTAGTTGCCAAATTCAATGACCTTTTCTCAGTCTTCATTCTCCTTGACTCTCCAAAGTTACACTGGTGATGACTCTCTCTTCCTTGAATACTCTATTTTAAGTGTCCAAGAATCTTCTATCTCATTAGGTTTTTCTTCCTACTTAACCAATCATTTCTTTCTCACCTTTGCTGTATCTACCTATAGGTATCTCAAGGGTCTCTTTCCTGGGGCTTCTTCTTTTCTTCTCCTATATTACTTCTCTTGTCATTTCTCTGTTTGTTATTCATCATTTCAGTAGCATATCTCTTTGTTACCCATTTGTGATTTTCTTGGCAATCATCCTAGTTTCATTTGCCATTCCCTTCTCTAGTTTATTTTACAGATGAAGAACTGAGACAAACAGGGTTAAATGACTGTCCCAGGGCAACACAGCTAGCAAGTATCTAAGACCAGATTTGAACTCTGGAAGATGAGTCATGCTTTAGGCACAGCACTCTATCGACTGAATCACTTAGCTGCCTATGCTGATGATTCTCAAATCTACTTTCTTGCCCTAATATCTCTGCTGACCTCCAATCTTACATCCCCAACTGTCTTTCAGTCAGTTCAAATTGGATATCAAGTAGTTTTTCAAATTCAAAATGTCTAAAACAGAATTTTTTTTTATATCTCCTCTATCTACCTACTCTATTACTTAAAAGGACAACACCACCATTTTTTCCAGATTCTCTGACTCCATACCTGAATCCCTCACTATCTCTTGCTCCCATGCTTGATCTGTTGCTAAGATATGATAATTTTGATCTTTACATCATGTCTTAAATTTCTCCCATTTGAAATTGCCACCATTCTGATAGAGGCCTTTATCATCTCAAGTCTTGATTATTGCAATAGTCTATTGATAGGTCTCTCTGACTCAAGTCTCTTCCCATTCTAATCTATCCTCTAGACATTTAAGTGGTTTTCTTAAAACATTCATTATGGCTGCTGGTAGGACAATTGCTAGACTCCCACCCCTTACTTAATCCCAATCCTTTAATTAAATTTCTATTCCCCTATTGCTCAGATACAATTCCCAAATCCTTTTTTGAGTTTCTAATACTAGTTTTCTTATAATCTCATACTCGACATATTGTTGTATTCACCTTCTTATCCTGACCTTCCCTCTTGTTCTTGTAGAATCAAGAGTATGAATTTACTTCTTGAAATGGGCAATTTGAGCATGAGTCCTGGTGTATATGAGAAGAAAAGTCCATTTTTCTTTTATGTTTTTGCAAGGCAATGGGTTTAAGTGGCTTGCCCAAGGCCACACAGCTAGGTAATTATTAAGTGTCTGAGGCCAGATTTGAACTCAATTCCTTCTGACTCCAGGGCTGGTGCTCTATCCTCTGTGCCACCTAGCCACCCCAAAGTCCATTTAAAAAAAGTTTTATAATACTAGCTAGAATTACAATGATGCTTTAGGTTTGAAAATATTTTATGCATTTTATTTCAATTGATCTTCATAATGATCTGTGAAATTGATGTTACTGTTATCCTCATTTTATATGTAAGGAAACAGAATCTAAAACAAGTTAAATAATATAAGTTCTTATAGATAATATGTGTCTGAGGAAGGATTTCAAACCTCTACTATGCTAAACTGTAATACTTTCTGTCTGTCCTGTCCTTCTCTGAGTTATTGCCAGCCAATCATGTAATGATAGTGGGATCATTGGACATTTTCCTAACAAAAGAAAAAGAGAGAGAGAGAGAGAGAGAGAGAGAGAGAGAGAGAGAGAGAAGGAAGGAGGGAAGGAAGAAGGGGGAGGAAGGAAGGGATGGAAGGAGGGAGAGAGAGAAGGAAGGAAGGAGGGAAGGAAGGAGGGAAAGGAGGAAGGAGGGAAAGAAGAGGGGGAGGGAGGAAGAAAGAAGGTGGGAAGGAAAGAAGGAAGGGAAGAAGGGAGAAAGGAAGGAAGGAAAGAAAGAAGTTGAAAAGAAAGAAAGGAAGGGAGGAAGGAAGGAGGGAAGGAAGGGAGGGAGGTACAAAGAAAAGAACAAAGAAACAAAGAAAGAAAAAATAAATTTTAGTTAACACATCTTGATACCAACCTTCTGCCCTTTGAAATTCACATCTTTGCATCTTGAAGGCTTTTAAGTCTACAAAAGTAATTTATCAAAATGTAAATATACATTTGTGGGTTAATAACTTTCAGCATCATCAGCTAATATCTTAGGGTATATTATTAGAAGTAGATGAAAACATGACTGAAGAAATGGGACATAGCCTCATTGGAATATTTCTATTTCCAAATGAGGAATAGGAGTTTGCCAAAGGCAAACAATGTACTTCTGTGTCTTGTTTAAGTTTGGTTCTTGCATTCAAACATCACATTTGAAAATTGCTAGAGTTTTTTGCCAGTTGCCAAAAATCCAGTGACTTTAGATATCAAAATCATTCAATAATGTTCTTTAATTTAAATAATGACAAGCTATAATTAGATAATGATGTACTAGGTGAATTTCTCCCCACTCCCTTCCTTTTTTATTTAAAACTATATCAAGTAGCCCATCAGTTGCTTATCTCATCCATTAACATTTTTAAAGTTTAGGAGAGGTCAATTAATAAGTATTTACTTCAGGCTTATGTATTTGTAAACAACACTATAGTATATATTTTACTTATAACTTACCATCTATAGGTGTCAGAATGCCTAGAGTTCTGGGCTTAGTGTTAGAAAGACCTGATTTCAAATAATGCTTCATATGCAGATGTGACTTTAGGCAAGTTACTTAAACTCTATTTGCTTCTAATTTCTTAATAATAAACTAGGAATAATAGCACCTACCTGCTAGGGTTGTCATAAGGCTTAAATAAGCAAATATTTTAAAAGTCTTTAGCACTGTGTCAGGAATCATATAGTAAGTGATATAATTAGAAATACATGTAGACAGATATAAGGGGTATGTCCATATCTACCTAGAGCAATGATAATATGTACATATATTCATATGCATTATCTTTTATTATTATTATTATTCTGTTTATTTGTTGAACAGCAAACTGAATTCAACATTTCAATTTCCCCTTTTTATAATATATATTTGTGCAGTTAAATATAAACAAACATTGATCATTAAACCCATTTATGTTCTGTCTAATCTGTGGTTTGAGGGTAGAGGGACACACTGGGAGAGAAAATGGACATGTGTAAATGAATAGGTGTTTCTTGTTACCTTAAGAAATATGGGAAAAGATAATTTCTCTAAATCCCCCATGTCTTTTCTTTGTGATTTGGAAACTATTTCTTGGCATACTTGCTCTATATTTAGAGATACATTTTCTGCTCTTTAAGGGAAAAAATTAAAAAGCTATATTGGAATTATAGACATTTTTCAGGTGAATTTTTCATGCATATAAATCAAATCAAGTTCTTGTGGAAAAAGTTCTGTAAGTGGTAGAGTAATTGCTAAGAATATATCAATCAGTTGATTGTTTTATTCATTTTAAAATTATAATCACTTTAAAATAATTTTGAAATTTAAAACATTCATATATGATTATATAAATGGAATGGAAATAGTGACGTGGTCAAGAGGAAGTGCAATGAATCATATACATTTTGAATGACTTTGTGCATACAGTGCTGAATTCAAAAGGAAAATTTGCCATCAATCAGAATATAAGCCAGAAGGGAAAAAGGAATACTTTAGCTTTTTATTATTTGTTTAATCATTATCAAAAGTTGACTTTTTGTTTTGTTTTTTATTATGGCACATTATTTTCTGTAAGTTATTTTAATAATAATATAGGTTGATATTAAAATAGATTAATTTCAAGGCATTGGAATGTTATAAGAATATGTTGAAGGAATAATGTTATGACCCTAAACTAAGGTTCCAATTTTAGATAACTTTGAAGATAACCGTATAACATAAACCATAATACTTAAAGTTGTTTATTCATTTCTAGTGATCCTTATAGGAAAAGAATCTACTTTAGTTAAAGTATTCTTTATCCTGCAAAAGTATTCTTGCTACATACGTATCCCCAGAGTCATAATCCTATAAAGCTAATAGTCACTAGCTCTTCCTCCCTACAACATTTTCTTTCATGCTTTTTGCTTTGTATCTTGTGCCACAATTTCCCTTTTGAACCTCTCTTCTGTTCCTTTAACTCATACTAATTTTGTTGCCCAGGACCATTCTTTGCCTGCTAAATAAAGACTGAAGAATTTTACTGTATTCGGGCCTCTTTATTGGATAACAACTCTTAAGGTCTAAGGTAACTTAAGGACATAGATAGACAAGACTGTGGAAATAATCCAAAATTTTATTTCTTCTTTAGCAGCAAAAATTCTATAGCTCTTTGGAAACATGGTTTATGTCAAAGAAGGCATTACCTAAGCTTCTAGCAATTATATTTGGTGGTCACTATCACTTATCCATAGCTTTTCTGTAATGTAGTGAGTTATAGTCTCAAGGAATTCACTGGAAAATCTGTAGATGGCTTTTCAGTCATCTATTATGGAGATCTCTGTTATTCTTCAGAATCCAGTGAAAAGGAATCTAAGAATTGCTGTTATTCCATTTAATATATTGTCTCCAACTTCTCCAATTTGTAATGCACAACACATCCCTGATCTAACAATAATATTTCTAAAAGTTCAGGATCCATTTCATCAAGAAGATCATAACCCATTCTCTATTTTTGATAAGAGTCACCTAGAAGGTGAGGCATAGTGGAAATGAAACAAGGATGGTAGAAGAAAATATGAGTGACATTTGAAAAGATGATTTGTAATCATACAGCAGTCTTTTCTCCCATGATTAAACTAGGTCTTGCAGGACAGCTATGCTTCTTCATGGAAATTGCAAGAACCTTTTCGGATCCAAAGAATCTATTCTGTTTTTCTAAACTGTGATAAAGTGGGGCTTGAGAACCGGAATATGAGAACTACATAAGTCTGGGTAGGGAATTTACTTGAGGACTAGTAACCTTAAGCAGAACCTTAACTGTAGCATTCTTTATCTCTGACTTTTACTTTGGCAGTTTTTTTGTAAAAAACAAAACAAAACATTTCAATGATGGTAGGAACAATGAGGTGTTAAGGTCAGGGATAGAAGAATTATATACATGGTAAGGGGAAGAAGAAGAATTTGTGGCCCTCCATTTAAATGATTTGGCTCAGAATAGAAGAGAGCCATTTATCATTCTTACTTTTAAGGACGGGGAAGGAAATGATGCTTTGTGAATGTGCATTCACAGATTTTTAAAATCACAGTCAATGCAATGAAAATAATAGTATGTAATCATCAACAATAAGAAAAGTCATTATTTAAAGGGAAAATATTTTTTTTATAAAAGAAAAAGGAAGGACCAGATATGACCCAAAGAGGTGTATTAAAGAGAGAGACAGATAGCCAGAGAGAGAATTAGAATTCTTCATACTGATGTAATTTTCTCAGAGTTTGGGAAAACTTTACACAATACACTAAGAATTTAAATAAGATAATGAAGGAATAGAAATTAATGTTAATCCATAAAGGAATTTAAGGTAATCTGTGGAAGCCTACTGTGGTTTAAGATTGGCAAATGTAATTGGAATATTACTTGATTTATGAAGGTATGATTTGAAAGGTAAATTGTGACTCTAAGGGATCTATATGCATGCATGCACAGGCATACCTATGTGTATATTTACAAGTATATGTGCATTTAAATTTTTATCTATATTTATATCTAGATATTTACATGTATACGTCTTATGCTAGATACCTAGCTCTAGGCAAAACTATATATATGTTTGTGTGTGTGTGTGTGTGTGTGTGTGTGTGTGTGTGTGTGTGTGTGTATCCTTTTTAAGCTTATTAGAATTCTTTAGAGGTAATATGTGGTTAAGTATTAAAGTGGTTGATGGAAAATAGTCCTTGGTAGAAAATAGTTTCTCCATCCCTGGGTTAGATTATCATTGATGGGAAAGAGAATCATATTTATATGAAGTGGAAGGGATCAAAGAGAGAGGGGTGCACTGTAACAATTATGTTGGAAACAATATAAAATGGGAAGAATACTAGATTTATAATTAGAAATACTGGGTTTTAATACTGACTCTGCTTCTTACTACTTGTGACCTTGAGAAAATAGTTTAACCTCTCTTGGAAACAGTATTCTTATCTAGAAAATATGGTTTTAGATTTGATGAGCTCCGTGCCATGTTGAGATTCAGTAAAGATAATTGGCTGGAATTGGGGATTGTGTATAACTATGAGCGTGTTTTTAATCTAGTGCAAGCAAAAATCCTGTATGGGCATGGGATTATAATAAATACAGTAGAAATATTTAGGAGATCTATTAGAAATGATACTATGTGAGGCAGCTAGGTGGCACAGTGGATAAAGCACTGGCCCTGGAGTCAGGAGTACCTGGGTTCAAATCCAGTCTCAGACACTTAATAATTACCTAGTTATGTGGCTTTGGGCAAGCCACTTAACCCCATTGCCTTGCAAAAACCTAAAAAAAAAAAAGAAAAAAGAAATGATGCTATATTATTTCTTCAGAGTTAAACAACTCCTTCAAGGTTATTCAGTGAGGATGGTAGTCATCCCCATTTTTAATAATGAGTCCATTTCTTCCTAGCACATTAATGCTTCTAACTACTGGGGAGTGACTTAGGCTCAGGGAAAATAAAACCAATATTATCCCTTTCATTTTGCTGGGATTGACACAACTCTTCTTAAGAGAATCAGAAAGCTATCAGAAATTGAAAAAAAAGGTAAGATAAACCAAGGATGCAAAATGTTGTGATACTACTGAAATAATTAAATATCCATCTGTGTTGGGGGAAAAAAGAAAAAATAGAAATAAATGAATAGTTTGAAGTTGCTGAAAAGAGCATAAAATACATCTAGGTTTGGATTATCATTGAAAACCTTGTCTACTTTGAGTATCAATTATCTTTTAATTGTAGTATAAATGGGATATGACTAGCTTATAGCATCTCTTTCGTTCTTGGAGAAAAATACCTAGAGAATTATTGGGATGACATCTTGGGATAATACCTGATGTCTGCCTGACTCATATAATAGCCCTTCAAATATTCAAGTGTAAAGTAACTTGAATTCTACCAAAGATTAGTTGTTTTTCCATTATTTTCAGTTGTGTCCAGTTCTTTTTGATCCCATTTGGGATTTTCTTGACAAAGATAATGGACTGTTTTGTCATATCTTCTCTAATTGATTTAAAAAATTGGGAAACCGGGGTCAAATACAATTTAGTGAACCTTGTCCAGGGTCATAAAACTAATAACTGTATAAAACCAGATTTGAACTATGGAGCATGAGTCTTCCTGACTGCTGACTTGGTATTTTATCCACTGACAACGTAGGTGATTCAATCATACAAGCTAACTATAAAACCCTTGGCAAGTCATAATCTCTCTGAACCCTAGCAAATACATGTGTAAAATGGGGGTGAAAACTATACTTATCTCAAATACTTTTTGTATGGATCAAATTATAGATATATGCATGCATACATACATACACACATAGAGTATGTGTGTGTATATATATATATATATATATATATATATATATATATATAATGCATGCTATATGAAGAGAGAGGGTATTTGTATATAGGTATCTATAATATGTATATAATATATGCATGTATATATTATATATAGTGTGTGTTTAGTGTGTGCTTCTGTTTATAGAATATATGTACTATGTTATATATGTGCATAAATGTATACTCTATGTATATATTTGTGTCTATGTGCAATGCATACATGTATGTTTATATATGCCTATAATACAAGCATGTGTTTTACATGTGTTATAGATGTATGCATATGTATACGATGGGTACATGCATGAATATGCATGTGCTATTGTATGTGTTTATATATATGGGTATTTTATATATGGGTATACATGTATATATCTTACTTTCTTTTTATCTATCTATCTATCTATCTATCTTAATATCAGCTAACAGCAGTAGCCTGTCATCATTAGCAGTATGATGTAGTGGATAAAGCCACTGGACTGGGAGTTAGTGTACTCGAGTTCAAATCCTGCCATAGACACAGACTAAATTACCCATGGTAAATAGTAATATCTCTGGGCCTCCATTGAAATATGAAGGAGTTAGACTCAAGGTCCCATCCTACTCTAAATATATGACCTTATTACAATAGTTAGATAGATATTATTACAAAATATTTACAGCTTTTCAAAAATATTTAATATATATTCTTATCCCTTCTTTAGAGATGACTGAATGAAGCAAAAAAGTTAAATGACTTGTTCTCAGGCATATAGCTACTAAATGCATGAGGCTGAATTTGAACTCAGTTCATCCTGTCTCCAGGCCCTTTATGATCTAGCCACTTTATGATCTTTTGTCATTATTGTCAACCAAATATGATTGAAGAATTCATCTGTAAGAAAAAAATGCATTTCAAAATTCAGCATGAAAATGCAGTAATGTAAAAAGCTCTGACTTTTGCCTCAATAGATTTGGATGCTTTTCCTGGTTCTGACATTTATTTGTGGTATTATTAAACACTAGTGAGTTTATTACTTCATTTTTTCTATATGTAAAATGGGTATAAGATTGCTTCTTTTTCCTATTTCCCTGTGGTGTTATGAGAAAAGAATTTGGTAGGTCATGAAGAATTGTTGAAATGTACCAGGTGAAAGGTGGATAGGGCCTTAGAACAATCTTATCTCCTCCGTTTATAGATAAGGAAACTGAACCCAGAGAAGTTGAACAATTTATCCAAAGTCATAGGGATAGATATTAAAAGTTATCAATTGGTCAACTAACAAATAAATAATTATTGAGTACCTACTAGATGGGTAACAGACAGACTTCTAATTGTTGGGATGTAAAAGGAGGCAAAAACCAATTCCTTTCCTGAAGGCACTTATAGTCTTATGATAATGTCAAGATTGGAACCTGAGTCTTATGACTACAGATTGAAATACTCAGTCTTTCTACTATACTATATTATTACAAATAGATTTTGCAATGTTTAAATGATGAGTGTATGCACATTTGTATGTATGTATATGTGTGTATATACATATATATAAATTTTGGATATATATCTATGTATAAATATAGGAGTATACCGTATTTCTCAATGTATAAGACACCCTTTTTCAAAAAATTTGGGATCTAAAAACAGGGAGCATTTTATGCAGTGGTTATATAATTTTTTACTTGTTTTTTTTGTGTGTTTTTTTGCACTTCTCTTTATGCTCAGAAATGGCTCAGAGAAGATTTTTGTCCAGTGCTACATCAAAGTTCAAAGTGATCCAGTTTGCAAAAGTGAATGGAAATCATGCTGCTGAATATCAGTTTCATCCTCCTCCAACTGAGAAAACAATCTGAGACTGGCTAAGGGAATTAAAAACCCAACTGAAAACACCACAGAAGACCACTAGATGTAAGTCAGCCAAATGGACTGATATAGGGAATAGAAGATATGGTTTGAAGAGCTAAGAGCCACTGGAATTTCTGTGTCTACAAGGATGGTTCAGCATAAAGCAAGAAAAATTGCTGATGAAAAAGAAGTGATTCATAATGGAATGGACTAAGCATGCATCCATTCCCATACTTACCCATGGAGAGATTGTGGAGAACAGAGAACAGGCAGGAGAGTAGTCAGAGCCTCTTCTAAGATGGTGATACATCATTAAATACAGATGTGGATGAGTTAATGGATGGAAGTTTTGACAATGATGAGGAGTCATATGAATTTTATGATGAATATACTTGAGCTCAATAACTTTATGTAATACATTTTTTCAGATTTCAGGCACCAAAATTAAGGTGCATTTTATACATGTAGAAATATGGTGTATATGCTCATATATATACCTACATGCACATGTGTGTATACATGTGTGCAAATTTATAAAGAGATATATCTATAACTATAGCTGTGTGTATATACACACATATATAAATGTATGTGTACTATATATATATATATACACACACACACACACACACACAGAGATGACAGAGGCAGAGAGATAGATTGTGAGAGATTGAGAGAGAGAGAGGGACATGGAGAGACAGAAATAGAAAGAGAGGGAGATAAATAAACAGAAGAAGGGAGAGAGGGAGGGAGGGGAGGGAGGGGAGGGAGGGAGAGAGAGAGAGAGAGAGAGAGAGAGAGAGAGAGAGAGAGAGAGAGAGAGAGAGAGAGAATGGCTTTAAAGAATTCCTAATAAGAAGGGGATATCCCCCTACATTCATAAAACTCCTAGCCTGCTGGAAAAGGAATTACAATTCTTTCAGTACAAAAATAGATGATCAGTCTTTGGTAACCTCAGCAATTAAGAAGTCTGTTGAGATCAATTAAGATGACCTGATTATCAATAGAGAAGGCGAGGCTTCCCAATTTCTTTCTCTTTTCACTGCCAAGAACTAAATTTCAGAGAGATTACTTTAGGTAGGAACCAATGACCTGCAAAAATGAACTTGAGGATAAAACTGTCTTTACTGAGCATAATAATCTTTTAAGTAATAATGATCTCTGATTTAGCCACATAGTGAGATCCACAGTGGCTCATATCTCTGAGACACTGACTGGAAAATGATTTAGCCAATTAATAAAACCAAGTCAGTTCTTTGCACAAAATCAAAGTACAATGTTTGTATATAGGAACAGTTTGACAACACTTTAGCAATGCTAATTCTAGAAAAATGGGCTAATTTGTATTATTCAGAGAGTTTCAATAGGGGCAGAATCCTTTCATTTTTATTTAGGATAAAAGCTATACAAATTGGAAAAGGTAAATGAAGATTTGTTGCAGTTTGTAAACGCAAGTTTCCTGTTTAAGTATTTAAAAAGTGACATTCAATATGAATCACTTCAGTGACTCAGAAATAATGTACACCCCAATTGTGTCTAATTTTAAACATAAATGAATTAAATAAATATGAGCTCTTTGAGTTCAGGGACTGCCTCATTTTAAAATTTTTACCTTCAGTATTTAACATAATACCTGCCAAATTGGTTGATTGATTGGTTGGTTGGTTAGTGTCCTTTATTCTTGAAGAAGACCACAATAACATTACTTTGTCAGGGTCAAGTTACAGTATTTCCTTTTAGGACTGATCAGACCAATATGAACTTGAAAGACTCTACCACATTTAGAGAACAAATAGTCCATATGACATTGGAAAGGAGATGTCTCTAAATTTGCCTATCTTATAATCCTGTTTTGCTGAGAGAGTACAGCATTTTCTTTCATGCTGTATTTTGTAAGATCTACTTTGGCTCTCTACTACTCTCTGGTATGAACAAAAGCTTCTGTTATCCTGGTTTGCTTTGCAATGTTGGCACATTCTGGAATCAACATTGGCTCTGCCTCTTTCCCATATTTTATATACACCTATGGCTATGTTGAATAAGTTTTTTAATAGCTATTGGCTAATGGTCATTTTCATGAGTTAAAAATCTCAAGTATGTATCAAGACCCTTCTCTGCAAGAAAGATGATGGATGAACTTTCCAGGACTAATTTGGTTACATTCTCTGAAGATCAACATTCCCTACATTTAGGATAATAGCTTTGATTTCCTGGAGCCAGCTTCCAAGAGACTTCCAAGAGACAATTGTTAAATTTTCAAAATTAGTATTTAGACTCAGAAATGAGCAAATCTACAAATCCTGATTTGAGTTGTTCCATTGACAATATAGAGTGAAGATAGTGATAGAGAAAATTTTAATATTACAGATTAAACTTTAAAATGTATCAGCTGTCCATTCACCCATCACCCCACCCACCCCACCCCAGAATTGGTTGTTAAATATTTACAAGAATACTTCTGATAATAGGTTCATAAATTTCCACCTGGAAGAGAACTGAGAAGTCATCTAGTCCAACTGTATCATTTTTCAAGTGAAAAAATTGAGTTGTAGAGACTTTAAATAAATTCCAAGGTTCCTACTGGTCAGAGATAGAATAAGTGTTTAAAGTATTCTGCAAATTGGGTTACTCCTTTTTTATAACCTTTCCACTGTCATTGGGTAAAATAATTCTAGTGGATTTATATGACATTAAATTGAAATATATTAATGGATCATTAGGGCAATTGATTTTCTCAATATTTGTCCTTGAAATTAATTCATTCTGAAATCTTTCCCTGGTTGAGGTACATTCTCCTATGTTAAAAATATATAATATATATGTGTGTGTGTATACATATGTATATAAACTTTGTAAATGTTATTTAATATTTTATTTTACCCAATACATATAAAATAAGTTTCTTTTCTTTCATTTTGTCTTTCTCTTTCCTTCCTTCTTTCTTCCTTCCTTCCTTCATTCATCCATATGCAAATGTATATTGTTACAAAATTTCCTTCCACTCTCCCTTCCCACCCCACTCCTTCCCCTCAGTAGCAAACACTTAGATTAGCATCATTCACACATATTTTTAATAAATATGTTTACAGATTATTTATTTTTTGGTGTGAAGAATTAGAATTATGGGAAAGATACATAAGAGATAATTTTTATAAGGTGTTCATATGATTCTGAAGGGTTGCCATATATAACTTTCAAAAGTTTAGGATAGTAAATGTTTTTGGCAAAATTGTTGCTACTCTTTGTTTTATATTCTAAAGTATTTTTAGGCATTGAAGGCTGCCCCCTTATCACCTAAACACAATTTTCTGGTCAGGATCATAGGTAAATAGCAATGATATTGTTATAATGATAACTATAATTATCTATGTATGAATCACTAATTTTCAAAGACAAGACTAAAATAAGTTCAGTCTATTTCTGAGAGTTGTTAGCATATTTTATTTTCTCAAGAAGACTCAAGTCATTGATAAAAAGATTTGTGGATACGAAAAAGTACATGATTACACCTATAATGTCACATAAGTGCTTTTATTTGCAACTAAGACTCTGATACTGGAATACATAAGGATAGATTTGTGACCACAGATGTGATAATTTACTCTAGAGGTTTAGCATGATTATTTTAAGGTTCCTTTTATTGCGTTGTCTTAACTATTGTATTTTCATTAGTGAAATGCAAATGCACTTGTATTTCAAAGATATGCTTCACTTCCACAAATATTATATTTTATTATCTATAACAAGTCTATAAGACATTTCCTAATTAGTTATTAATTGGCTATAAACAAGACAAAAGAAAATGTTTTCATAAAAAAACAAATAATAGACTTTGGACTTGCCTCCAGCAAAATTAAAAAAAAAATTCATTTTTTTTTTAATGTTTAAGAAATTGAATATAATTTAATCTCAAGTCTTGGCAAGGACTTTAGATTTTGTGCAATCCATGTATTTTTTTTTTAGGTTTTTGCAAGGCAAACGGGGTTAAGTGGCTTGCCCAAGGCCACACAGGTAGGTAATTAAGTGTCTGAGACCAGATTTGAATCCAGGTACTCCTGACTCCAGAGCCGGTGCTTTATCCACTATACCACCTAGCCGCCCTAATCTATGTAATTTTTTTTAAGAACCTTTCCCTCCATGTGTTTAGTCTCTGAACATTTTTTAGATGGAAAAGTCTGGAGAAAACAAAAAAAATGAATTTAGTGACCAAATAATTAAACTTGATGAAAGGTTACAATGAATGAAGGAGGCTTGGGCAAGAACTATTCCAGATCCAAATGTGTGAACTTCCTTAAATGAAAAAATAAGGAAACATAGAATACAAATAATCTGAAAATGGTAGATAGGGAATCTGATGTGTGTCTGGAGGCTGGAGAGAACAATTCAGTAAAGAGAAAAAAAAGCAAGAGTGCAAGTGAAGACTTGAAGCTATGAATTTGTACATGGCTTTTCTGAAATGAGGGAGAGCTAGCTAAACTAAGGACACTTCCTCATGCTCCAAGGAATGAATTCACAGAATCCACCAGGAAAGAAGTCATCTAATCATGGACAGCAAAAGAAGAAGGAAGTGGAGATGTTTGAGGCTACACAGCACAATGATAAAGTTAACATGGATTTTGTTTGTTTGTTTTGTAAGGCAGTGGGGTTATGTGATTTGCCCAAGGTCACACAGATAGGTAATTATTAAGTGTCTGAGGCTGAATTTGAACTCAGATCTTCCTGAGTTCAGGGCTGGTGCTCTATCCAGTACACTTCTTAGTTACCCTAACATGAATATTTTTCAACTTGTGAAAAGAATTGAAGATATCATTTATCTTTCTAGGTCTCAGATCTAGAACATGATGTGCTATTTCTAAAACTAATTTGTTGCATGAAGACAAAGCAATGACCTGAAACTCATTGAACAAAAATGTCTTTTTTAAAATTTCAATTTTTGAAGATGGTGAAGAGAAATCAGGAAACTGCCTGAACTTTTCCCATTTTCCTTCTGAAAGTACATTCAACAAAGCTTGTAAACATACTCTGGAATGACAGAAACCAAAAAAAAGGTGGAGTGAAACAATTCTTCAACTCAGGATATCTTAGAAGGACCTCCGGAATGGTTTGTCTCACTTGGGTGAAAGATGAACAGCTCAGTCCAGGTGGCATGTGGGGAAATCAATGGCATACTCTTAGACACAATGCAGATTGGTAGCCAAGGCTCCTGAGTTCCAGCTAGGCAGACTAGCATACCAGCATGGAGGCCCCCAGTCCCAGCACAGAAGGCATATTGCAAATCACATAACCCTGGCACAAAAGGTAGGACCCAACACAGGGAGCAAGCCACAAGTAACTGAGACCACAGTGCAGAAAGCCAGTGATCAGACCTTTGGCCCCTCACATAAGACTCTAGGAACTGTGCCCACTATGGTCCAGGACCAGAGCTCAACTTTACAAAATGAGTAAAAACCAAAAATAGCCCTAATCATAGAAAGTTACTCTTGTGACTGGGTGGATATTTAAAGAATCTCAGGAAAGGAAAGCACTTGCAAAATATCTGCATGAGAAACCTCAAAAACGATTATGAATTGGTCTCAAGTTCAAAAAATCTTTTTGGAAGAGCTCAATAAGGATTTTTAAAATTGAGTAAGAGATAAAGAAGAAAAAACTGGGAAACAAAATGTAATGCAAGAGAATTATGAAAAAAATTGGAAAAGAAAGCACAAAAGATGGAATAAAACAATTTCTTAAGAAATATAATTGACAAAAATGGAGGGAAAATCCATCAAACAATATCTTTAAAAATAGAATTGGTCAAATGAAAAGAGGAGGTTCAAAAGCTAACTGAAGAAAATAAATCCTTAAAAATTAGAAATGAGCAAATGGATGCTAATGACTCTATAAGAAATCTAGAATCAAACAAATTCAAAAGACTAGAAAAATAGAAGATGTAAACTATCTCATATGAAAAAGTACTGACATGGAAAATAGATCCAGAGGACAAAAAATTTAAGAATTATTAGAAAATCTGAGAAACTATGATAAAAATAAAAACAAAACAAAAGCCTGGACAATTATCTTTAAGGAAATTATCAAGAAAGCTTCCCTAATATCCTAGAATGAGAGAGTAAAATAACCCTAGAAAGAATTCACCTATTATTCTTAAAAAAAGGTACTAAAATAAAAATTCCAAAGAGTATTGTAGCCAAATTCCAAAATTATCAGCTAAAGGAGAAAATACTGCAAGCAATCAAGAAACAATTCAAGTAACACGAAGCTATAGTCAGGATCACAAGGCACTTAGTAATCTCAATTTAAATATCAAATACCTTCAATATGATGTTCAGAAAGGCAAAGGAACTTGTATTACAACTAAGAATCAACTACACAGGGAAAAATAATTAAAAATTCCAGGGAAAAGATGAACCTTTGGCAAAATGAGGGACTTTCAGTTTTTCCTGATAAAAAGAGTAGAATTGAAGAGAAAATTCAGTCTTCAAATAAATGATTCAAGAGATGTGTAAAGAAGGTAAATAAGAAAGAAAAAAATAGACTTATTATTCAGTAAGTTTAAATTGTTTACATCCCTAATAGGATGATAATACTTGTACCTCTTGAGAACTATTTTAGAGCAGTTTGAAGAATTATAACTTTAGGTGGTATAGGTGTGGGATGTTAAATTTGATGTAAAGATATTTTTAGGAATTAAGGCAGGAAAAATGGATTGTACAGGGAGAAGAGGGAGACTGAATAGGATAAATCATATCACATGAAGAGGGACATAAGACCTATTATAATAGACAGAAAGTAGGGAGGGAGTAAGCACTGCTTGGATCTTACTCTCATAAGATTTGACTCAAAGAGGGAATAACATGCACTTCCAATGAGTTTAGAAAATTATCTTACCCTAAAGGAAGGTAGAAGGGAAAAAGGGAAAGTGTTAAATCCCAGTTCAGACATCATAGGTTGAGTCCCTTTCTGGATTCCCTGAACCTTTCCCAGGTGAGCCTTGGAGGGGCAGGAGACAAGGAAGACAAGTTCTCCCTTTGTACACCAAGGTCTCCATTTATTTACCAAAACAGTGCTTAAATATCCTCTCAAGTCTCTAATCCACTCCCACTCCCGTGGCACTTAATTAAACAATATTCTGGTGTTCAAGGGTACCAGGTGATGAAGATTTTACAGCACTCCTACACAACAACAGTCCCTAACAGGAAAGGGGAAAGAAAAGGGAACGAAGGGTTGATAGAATGTAAGGCAGAAGTAGGAAGAAGATGTGGGGAAAAGGAGGAATGATGGAAAAGAGAGAAGATAGAGGGAGGTAGCAGTCAAAAGCAAAATACCGGTGAGCACAGCAGGATGAAATGAGTCAAATGAGTCAAATGAAATGAGTCAAAAAATATAAACCATGAAATATAGAATATAGGGAAATACAGAGTTGAATTGAAACTGTGTATGTGAATAGGATTCACTCATAAAATGGAAACAGCAGAGTGTATTAAATGCCAGAATTCTAAACTTTATAGTTTACAAGAAACACTTTTGAAGCAGAGAGATAAACAAGAGTTAAGATAAAAGACTGGAGCAGAATATATTATGCCTCAGCTGAAGTTAAAAAAAAAAAGCAGGGGTAACAATCCTGATGTCAAACAAAGCAAAAGCAAAAATAGATCTAATTAAAAGACCTAAGAAAGGAAACTACATCTTGATAGTAAAAGGAAGAATAGACAATATGTATTAACAATTCTAAATATACATGAACCAAGTGATATAGTATCCAGATTCTTAGAGAAGTTAAGTGATTTACAAGAAAAAAAGTAGATGGCAAAATTATATTAGTATGGGGACCTCAATCTCCCTTTCTTACAATTAGATGAATCTACCCACAAAATAAACAAGAAAGAAGTTAAGGAAGTAAATAGAATTTTAGAGAAATATGATATAACTGGAGAAAATTGAATGGGGATAGTAAGTAGCGCCATTTGTGAATTATATGAGAATTGACCACTGTATTGGGACATAAAAGCTTAACAATAAAATGCAGAAAGACCAAAATATTAAATGTATCTTTCTCAGATTAAGATGCAATAAACATCATGTTTAATAAAGGTTATAGAAAGAAGGCTAAAATTAATTAGAAATTAAAAGCCTAATCTTAAAGAATAAGTATGTCAAAAACAAGTCATAGAAATAAGCAATAATTTCATCCAAGAAATAATCAATAATTCCATCCAATAATGATACAAAAACTTATGGGAGACATTAAGTTCTTAGGGGAAATTTTATATCTCTGAAAGATTACATGAATTAAAAAGAGGGAAAAAAGGATATCAATGAATTGGGCCATGCAAATAAAACAGCTAGAAACAGAAAAAAATTAAAAATATTCAATTGCAAATAAATTTAATGAAAATCAAAACAGTACAACAAATTTGAAAGAAAACTATTGAACTAGTAAATAAAACTCAGAGTTATTTTTGTGAAAAACAACATAATGCATTAACCTTTGGTTAATTTGATTTAAAAAAAGAAAGAAGAAAATAAAATCACCAGTTTCAAAAATAAGGAGGGTAAATTCATCACAGATCTATAAATCTGAAAACCTAAGTGAAATGGATGAATATTTACAAAATTATAAATTTCCCAGATGAACAAAGGAACAATAAAAGGAAATAAAATACTTAAATAATGTCATTTAAGAAAAGAAATCAAATAAATCATCAATGAATTCCCTAAGGAGGGGGAAAAAACTCCAAGCTCAGAAGCATATACAAGTGGATTCTACCAAAGCTTTAAAGAACAATTAATTCCAATACAACAAAAAAAAATTATGAAAATAGGCAAAGGAGTCTTCCTATGAAATTCCTCTTATGAAACAAATATAGTGCTGATACCTAATCAGGAAGAGCCAAAACTGAAAAAGAAAATTATAGATCAGTTTCCTTAATGAATAGTGATGTTAAAATTTTAATAAAATATTAACAAAGAATTTACAGCCATTTTTCACCAGGATAATAAATTATGACCAGGTGAGAATTTATGCCAGGAATGTTGGTTCAATAGTTGGAAATCTATCAGCATAGTAGATCATATCAATAACAAAATAACAGAAATCAATTGATGATCTTAGTAAATGCTGAAAAAAACTTTTGATGAAACTGCCTGTTCCTATTAAAAAACACTAGAGAGCATAAGAATAGAGTTTTCCATAAAATGCTTCATACAGGATCTATCTAAATTCATCAGCAAGCATTATATGTTATAAAAATAAGCTAGAAGTGTTCCTGATAGGATTAGGGGTGAAACAAGAATGCCTGTTATCAGCACTATTATTCAATAGTATTCTATAAATATTAACTTTATCAATGAAAGTAGAAAAAGAAATTGAAAGAATTGAAATAGACAATAGGAAACAAAGTTTTTGTTTTTTTTTTTTTTTTTTTTTTGCAGATATGATGTTGTACTTAGAGAAGCTTAAGGATCAACTCAAAAACTCCTTGAAACAAAAACTTCTTACACACATATTGGACAGAGTGCTAGACATGCATTTAGGAAGACCTTCCCTAAGTTCAAATCCTTCCTTAAATACTTACTAGTTAAGTGACCATATATTCAATCTATTATATAATTATCCATATATCTATTCATCTGTCCTTTTATCTATCAATCCATCTGTCCATCCATTCATCTTTCAAACTATTCATTTGTCTATCTATCTATCTACCTATCTATCTATCTTGTAGCATATTTCATAAGGTAATGGATGCAAAGCTATCTTCAGAGATAGAACAATTCAGTCTCAAATCCTACCTCAGATTATGCAACCTTGGACAAATTACATAAATTTTCAGTACTTAAAAAGCTTTCAAGATTATTAGTTGTAGGAAAATTCCTAGCTTTATTTGGTAGCAGTGACCTTAGAATTAATTGCTTATATCAATGAAATCTATACTTACATAGCTTAACACATTTTATATATACATATGTATATATGCTATGATACAATGAAATTGAGAGGTAGAGGATCTGAACCTGAGAGGTAGAGGACTTATATTATAATTCTATCTCTGTTATTTGTCCTTCCTTAAGGTGAATAAATTTACAGCCTGTGTAACCTTGAGCAGGTAACTTCATCTGATAAGTGTTAATTTTCTCATTGATAAAATGAGGAGATTGAACTGGATGACCCTTTCTAATGCTGAACCTATGAAAATGCTGGGAACATTTGTTCAAGAATAAATGAAATTATGCTTGAGGTTACACAATTATACCCAAAGGATTTTTTAACACAGTCCCCCCCAAAATTTGGATAGCTACCAAAAAGTTATTGGCAGAAAAAAAATCTGGAGAAAAAACATTGTTACATTTCTCACTGTATAATATTGCTAGAAAAGTTATTTTAAATGTTATCATAAACATTTAAATGGTAATACAGTTCTCTCAAAATTTTGATGTTCTTGGAAGAATGTTTTATAAAGTGGCTAAATCTTGGGGCTGGATAAATGTATGTATGTATATATTTATTTATTTATTTTAAAGTAATATTAACTTCTGTTTTTTACAGAGAAAAAATATTGCACTTATGTTTTAATCCTTTCCTTATTTCTTTGGTAGTATATCCTCCCACCATTGATATTATAAGACATAAATTTTCTCATGACAGTTTTGATTTCAGTCCTTCTTAATAAAATAAGTGAGAATACATAGATATCCATGTATATGATATCCCTATAGCATAGTATATACAACAAACCCTGAATTTCTGGCCTGTGAATTTCTGGCCTGTACAAGTGTTGCATCTAACATATATGACATATGTAACCTTAAATAAGTCAGTTTCTGATTGTAGTCAGACAATTTCCTAAGATTATGTTACCAGGATTCAGTAATTTGTATTAGTGGAGAGAGTATCTCCTCTTTCTTGATTTCCCCCTCAACCCAACAAACAAGCACAGAAAATAAAATCAATGTATTAATAAACTCCGTAAATTAAAAGCAATCCTTTGAGTGTGTAGAAACACACCTTTTCTGGTACCTTTTGCCAAAGGCCTAAGTGGTAAATAACCCACCATTATAATTTTAATATCTCTGCCATAGAATTAAAGAAGAGCTCCTTCTATCTGTATAATTTAGTGAGAACCAAATGCAGACTGGACCATCAGTCAAAACAAGTCGGAAGGTCTTGATGAAAATCCTATCCACTTCAATAGAGAGAAAAATAATAAACAATGTAAATTGAAATATATATTTTCCAGTTTTTCTTGTTTTTTGGTGAGAGGTATAAGGAAGGAGAAAATTTATAACTTAAATTTTTAAAAAGAACAAATAAATAAATAAATAGTGTTTCATAAAATTTATTAGTTAGTCAAGCAATAAAGTCTTCATTAAGTGTTCATGTGCAAGCTATGAACTTCCTAAGCAATGGGAGTACAAATACATGCAGAAAGGCTGTTTCTGCCTCAAGGAGCTTATGTTCTAAAAAGGTAAAGGATCAAAAGGTACTTGGTGCTCAGAATAGTAGAGAAAGTCTTGTGGAGAAGAGTCAGCCTAATAGCCTGGAGACGTTAAAAGTAGAATGAATATATTACACGTTTTAGAATCCTCCTCTTACACAACCCCTACCTCCCCCCACCATAGAATTTTATATATAGTTATACTGGTTTTTTGCCCCATTCAGTCTTTTATCTCCTAGATCCACTTGAAAAAAAAATATAAGTTGAGCTTTATTCCATGCCACAGAAAATTTGTCCCACAGTAGTAATTCAGATTATGCAATGTTTCAAGTCACAGCTATAGAACAAAAGAGCTAAAAAGAATTGCTGAATGAAATGTGAAACTAGAGAACTGAATCTTAACATGTCTATGATATATCCAAAGTTTAATACCTTCAAAATAGTACTGCAACCATTCCTGTCTCTGGACATTTTTGCCTTTCATATATACCTGTGTCTCTCCATCTTAGTTGAAGAAACTCAAGATAATTTTAAACCTGTTTTTAAATCTGTTCATCACAGACCTTCCCAAATCTAGCTTCCATGACAATGCGAACTAATAAGCAGAATTTAACATTCTTTTCTGCAGAAACCAGAATAATCTCCTGGATTCCTTTAGGGAAAAATGCTTAAAGATCTCCTCTGGTGATTTTAAAAAAATTATCCTTGAGAATGATCTGGTGCTTTTGATTCTCTTGCCAAAGTACCAGATTTACATTTGTGGTTTTTAATTTTCATTGGCAGATCTGGGCTGGATCTGCAGATCCATCATTTATATTAGTTATTGTGAGAATTCTGTTTTGTTTTAGTTTGACTTTGGTACATTTTTACTTATAAATTTTGTTTTTATATTATCTAAATTTTCCCCTACTATTCTTCCCCACTCTTCCTGACAGTAATTACGTATAATAAAGAATATTTGCTTTTTAAAAAAAAATTAGAAAAACATTAGCAAAACTTGCCTATATATTGAAAGGAATCTGAAATTATATTTGCAATGTTTTATACCTTGTATCTTTCATTTCTGAAAGGAGTATGTATATGTGATGGGGGGTCATATCTCCTCTTTGGGTTCAAATTTATTCTTTTTTTAAATTTATTTTTATTAAAGATATTACTTGAGTTTTACAATTTCCCCCCAATCTTGCTTCCCTCCCCTCACCACCCCCCACATATAGCACTCGTCAGTCTTTACTTTGTTTCCATGTTGTACCTTGATCCAAATTGGGTGTGATGAGAGAGAAATTATATCCTTAAAGAGAAGAGAATTCTAAGAGGTAACAAGATCAGACAATAAGATATCTGGTTTTTTTCTAAATTAAAGGGAATAGTCCTTGCACCTCGTTCAAACTCCACAGCTCCTTATCTGGATACAGATTGTACTCTCCTTTGCTGACAGCCCAAAATTGTTCCCGATTGTTGCACTGATGTATTGAGTAAGTCCTTCAAGTTTGAACATCACTCCCATGTTGCTAAACTTATTCTTTATAATTCTATAACATTCAGTTTCAATTGTTTGTAATTATTCTTACATTTATATGTAAGGTCTTCATGAAAATGCTAACCACTTCTATAGAGAAAAGAATAATAATAATGATAATAATCGTGATAATAATAATAATAATAATAAATAAAATGTGAATAATAAATAATACAAATCATGTTACTTGGCTTTGCTTGCTATGAACTCTGTTTTAAGAGTTCTGAATAGGGGGCAGCTAGATGGCCTTGGAGTCAGGAGTACCTGAGTTCAAATCTGGCCTCAGACACTTAATGATTACCTAGCTTTGTGGCCTTGGGCATGGCACTTAACCCCATTGCCTTGTAAAAGTCAAAAAAATAAAAAAGTTCTGAATAGAGGCTGAAAAATTCCCAACTTCTAAGAAGACTCACAAAAGCCTTCCTACTTCTTCCTCTTGAACCTCTCTCATTTCTTCGGGAAGCAATCTAGTTTCCAACTATGAAACAATAGAAGTGAATATTTGTGACGTCTCCCCTAATGGCTAGATCCCCCCATGATCATTTTGACATACTCCACCAACAACTATCTTCATTCTTTCATTATGATGCGGTATATTTACTCTTGGATTCTGTGAGTTTCAGCTGTCCTCTTCATCTCTCTATCTCTGACCCTTGTCTCTTTCACTTTGCTACTTATCTCCCATTAATCACTGGCATCATATTTCTTCCTTTTCAAACCATTTCAACTATGGAGACTCATATATGCAGATTACTTCCAAAAATCCAACTTCATCAATCAACCCAGAATGAAAGTTCTCCTATTCCTGTCATTCTTGAATTCAGTGAAAAAGTTTACAGGATACCCTTTTTGATCAGGGACTCTGTTATTCAACATCTTTTCCCCCCCTTATATCATTTTTTTTCCAAAAGAGTCCTAGTTATGCTAATATCAGGAGGGAGTGGACAAGATCTAGAGGTAAGTTGAGCCAAGGATCTGAATAATCTGGGATTGGAAAAGACAGGATCAGGAAAAAATGTGTTTTATATAAAACCTTAAATAAGGAAAACACTTCCCTCCTACCAGCCTTATAAGACAAGTGTTATACATAGTATTCTCTCCTTTTTAGAAATGGAGTAAATTGAGGCTCTGAGGATCCTAATGTCAGTATTCTTTATGCTGCCTCTAAGCAGGGTCTAGTTAGGAACTCAGGATCCTCAATGGAATAACAATTTGCTGAGTTCAGTGTATTCTCTCTTCCCACCCAATTGAAAGAACTGACATAAGCTGTGATTCATAATGTTTCTATTAAAAAAATAAATAAACAAGAAAGTGCTGAATATCCTCAGGGAAGTTCTGATAAATGTTATAGATAGCAGGGTCCAGGTTTTGCCCAAAGCTCTGTTATTCCCTGTATACTTAACTCATTCCTAGAAAGACATAATACAACTCTAGTTGAAGTCAGCTGAAATAATAATAATAATAGTAATAATAATAATAATAATGATAATGATAATAATGATAATAATAATAATAATAATGATGTGTGTGAGTCTCTCCAGAAAAGATAGATAAGTACTTTCTAGTCTGGAGAGATGAAAGCTGAGAAAAGTATATGATGGCAGTCAATGCAAGAAAGAAGTCTGTGCATATGTAAATACATGTATATATATATTCATGTTCATGATTCATTTACATATATGTGTAGATACCTGTGTACTCATATGTATGCATATACCTACATATTTAGGTGCATATATTTGTTCCTATGTAGGTATGTATTGTATGTATTTGATTTTGTGGGAAGGAGTCTAATGGGAGTAGTGTAATACTTTTGAATACTAGCATATGGAGAAGTTGTAGTTGTTTTGGAGACAAGGTGATAATTGCTAATGTGACTCACTTTCCCCAGAACCCCTATGGCTGATCACATATCCTTTGAGATTTCACCTTTCCTATTTTGGAGACTATTGCTATCCAGGTTGTAAAAGAAAAGGAAAACAAAGACTCTACCTTCACTGGAAGATGAAGCTTCTAATCTATTTGGAGTAGCAACACAGACAATTGAAAAGTCTACTCCTTCTACACTGGGTAAAAAAAAGAAACAGCAATAACATCTGAATATGAGTATAACCTTGTTTAGCAAATTTAAGACAAAAATTAGGGAAGTAGATGTACCCTCTTTTCAGCCCCCATGTCTCACAGAAAGCATTGTTAGCTAGGCAATTCATTCCTAAACTTGGAGTCAGGAAGAGTTTATGTCAAATCTGTTCTGATATATTTAATAACTTGTGTGACCCCTAACAAGTCATTATCTACCAATTTCAAGTGAGGAATGGGTATAATAACAGCATGTACCTATAAGGATTATTTTGAAGATCAAAGAGTGAAATGCTTTTAAAGTATTTAAAACATTCAAAATTTTTTCTTGATTGTTTTTTCTCTCTATTGCTATCACTAGAGAAAAGATAGTGAGTTGGATGGACCTGGGCTTCTATGACCATTTCATTTTTTTATGTTTTTACAATTTGAATCCCCTTCCACATGGCTGATATCATATATATATATATATATATATATATATATATATATATATATATATATATATATATGCCCAGTTATCAGCAAGGGATAGCATTAGCATGGTAATGCAGGCAATAGAGTGCCAGAGAATCAGGTAGAGTTATCTTCCTCAATTCAAATTTGGCCAAAGACAATAGCTATGTTGACAAGTCCTTTAAACTTGTTTGCCTCAGTTTTCTTATCTGTATCTTTGTTTATTATCTATGTCAAGAAAGCCTCAAAGGAAGCTACAAAGAGTTGTAAATAACTGAAATACCTGAATAACAATACTTGAAAGGTAATCAAACTTTAGAAAGTCCTCACATATTTTCTCTTTTATTCTCTATCAGTGATCTCTAAACCTAAGTCTCTCTACTATATTCATTTTGGGGAAGGCTAAGGAGCATGAGGGGAAATCATTGGTTACTGATGTTAAGACCTAAATGGAAGAACATGAGGAATTTGAGACCTACAGATTTTAAATGCCTTGCCCAAGGATACAAAGTAGGGAAAGCTGGTCATGCATTTCCCTGGAGATATTTCTGTTTTTTGTGGTTGTTTTTCTTTCTGCTTTTCTATTTTAATTCCATTCCACCCCTTCCTTATCTTCAACTATTTTTATCTCCTTATAAAAAAAAAACACTTTCTGAAAGGTTTCCCATATTTAGGAACAGTTATATCTGTTTAGAGGGTTGATTCTACTGGGTCTATAAAATTGAAAGAGTCGGTCTGGAGTTAGACAGAGAGAGAGAGAGACAGAGACAGAGACAGAGAGACAGAGAGAGAGAGAGAAAGATTTTGACCATAATTGGGGGAGGAGACTTAAATGAAGCATCACTTTCATGCCTCTTCATGGCATCCTTGGAATTGGGGTGGGGAGAAAGGGGAAGTATGAGGGTATGAAGGGTAGGAAGCTGTGGTGATCCAGAAGATTCACCATTTACTCTGGTCTTGTCTCATACTGCTGCTACAGTGTAAATGACACATTCCCATTTATAGACCAGTACAATAATTTGACTCAGCCCAGAATTTTATCAATTAAATCATTCCCAATAATAGGACTCATCCTCACTGAATTTTCAAATGGCTCAATAAATTCTCAGACATCTAGTATTCTGATCACCTTCATGGCAAAGCTTTTCTTATTTGTATAAACAAAATGTTATTGAGTCTGACATTTTTACCTTCTTAGGAATGGTCTACCAAGGACTTTAGGAATTAATTAAAAAATCCATGAGAGAGGGAGACTTAATCACTCCAAAGGTTTAACTGTATTTATCTTAGAGGTTCAAACAGAATTTCCTGCATAATCAAGCTCTCAAATAATAGACTTATTTCTTAAATCTTATGAAATATTTTCAGTGTCTCTTGATCAATACTCTATAATGATATTACCTAACAAAAGTATTCAGTTTTACCCTACTAAGAAGTTTTTAATAGATTAAGACAGACTTGGAGGTCATAAAAACTATCATATTATCAAGTGGACTTCAAGGAATCTTCAGAAAATACTTGTTTTTACATACTTGCAATCAATACAGAAACCTGATTTATATATCACACAGGCAACTCTACTCTCACAGAAACCAAAAGTATTGTTTGAATTATGCAATTAAGTCTATTGTCTTTTCTAACACACTGAACTACAAATAAATTAAACCTTGAAATTTTGCCCTTTTTTTCCTAGTCAATAAAAACACACTTAAGTACAACATTTAATTTGAATCATTAAGATTAAAACCATAGTAAGAGTAGTGTGGGCTTTGAAATATTAGCAATGCTTTGTTTAGAATGATGATTATAATGAAAAGTGGTCATCAGAGAAGTAGTTTTTGACAAGGCAATCCTACAATTGTCTACTTATATTAATTCCTATTTATAGTGGGCAATAGAAGAAAAAATCCTGAATGAGGTAGATAAATATCATATCATATGTGTGTGTGTCTATGTATATGCACAACACAATTATCTTCTATGTATTTTTAACAACAAATGGTATTTAAAGCTTCATATTTATTCTCTTATTGTAATAATGTTGAGGTGACATTCATCTTAAAGCATGAGGTATTATATTTCTGGTGGCTCCTTTAAGTGGAAAGCATAGTTACAGTAGGTTCAGATCTAATCAAGCCAAGAAGCATTTCTTTAAAAAACGTATAACTTATGGAATGAATCCAGCACTTGCATAATATAATATAATATGATATAATATGATATTATATAATAATATAATATAATATAAATGATTTATATAATATAATAAAAAGATATATGTGAATGTGTGTATATCATTCCATACATACTTATATTTATCAATTTTTTCCTCTAGATGCTGTTGCATATTGTTTCATATGTTTTTTATAGTTAATTTCTGTATTTCTAATAGATAAAATGACATGTACTCAAAGTTATTCTTAAACAGTATTGCTGTTACTGTATAAATGTTTACTTGATTCTTCTCATTTCACCTTTCATAGTACCATGCAAATTTTTCTATTTTCCTAAAGTCATTGAGCTCTATCACTTCTTTTTTTTTAATGTTTTTTTTTATTTTTCAAGCCAATGGGGTGAAGTGGCTTGCCCAAGGCCTCATGGCTAGGTAATTATTAAGTGTCTGAGGTTGGATTTGAACCCAGGTAATCCTGACTCCAAGGCCATTGCTCTATTCCCTGTGCCACTTAGCTGCCCACTCCATCACTTCTTAAAATGCAATAGTATTCCATCACAATCATCTTGTTCAGTCATTTTCTAATTGATGATCCTCCTGATATTTTCAGTTCTTTGGCACTACAATGAGAATAGCTATATAGGTTCTTTTCCTTTTTTCCCTAAATATTTTTGGAACTAGACCTAGCTGTGATGTTACTAGGTCAAAGGGTATAGGCAGTTTAATAATACTTTGGGTATAATTCCAGGTTTCTCTACAAAATGATGAGATCAGCTCACAATTCCACCAACCATGAATTAATATCCCAATTATTCCACAACCCTCTTAATTTTATTTGATAAACACTGTTGGGAAAACATTTTTTTAATAGCATACTTTATGGGAGATTGGGACAATACAAGAATAGGTGATAGGGAATTTGCCTTAAGGACAGAAATTAAAATTTACCTCTGAGATCTATTAATCTTATGATCCTGGAGAAATAACTTTCCCCTCTCAGTGACCCAGGTTAGTTTTCAAAATTCTTAATTGTAGAGCAGATGGAGGGAAAACTTACTGTGAGGTCTCTAAATCATTTTTGCTTCCTCCCTTAGGAAAAAAAAAGTACTAAGCACAAAAAAATAAGAAGACAAAAATGAACTAAAGTGGCTCCTTCCATATTCTAGTGGAACTTGAAACTAAAAAAACAAAGAAATTAAAAAAAAATGTTTTGGGACAAAATAACCACCTAGCCAAACTAATTACAAAACTTGAGAGGATTCATAGCAGCTCTTCTTGGAATGGTAAAGAATTGATAATAGAGGGGATGTCCATCAATTGGAGAATGACTAAACAAGTTATGGTACATGAATACTATGGAATACTATTGTTCTGTAAGAAACCATTGATGGTCAAACTCAAGAGAAACATGGAATGAATTACAGGATCTGATGTTGAGCAAAGGGAGCAATGCACACATTAACAGGAACATTGTGAGATGAACAACCCTGATGGATGTAGCTCCTCTCAGCAGTTCAGACCTAGGACAACCCTATTAGACTGGCTATGGACAATGCCATCCCCCTTCAGAGGAAGTAAAACAAAACAAAGCAAGACAAACAAACCCTTCAGAATCTGATGAACAGTACATTCATTTTTAAAAAAAAAAATCTCTCATGAATTTATTTCCCTTAATCCTGATTCCTCATACCGAAAATGAATAATCTATAAAGATGTTTAACACAAATGTGTATGTACAGTGTTAATCTGACTGTTCACCTCTGGGGGAGGGGTTTGGAAAGGAAGGTGAAAGGAAATTTTGTATCTTATAAATATCCATATGCATATTGAAAAAAAACACACAGAGAGAGGTGCAGAAACATGCATCTTATGTTAATTTTAATTATAACATATTTATTTATTATTACATCATAATCTTGTGATTTGCTCAAGCTCACACAGCTAGTAAGTTTCAAATGCCTGAGATCAGATTTGAACTCAGATCTCCCAGACTCCAGAGCTTGTGCTCTGTCCACAGCAACACTGACCTGCCCTTCAACTTCCTTGCATCCCCATCCATATCTGACCACTGGACCCAGTTGACACTGGAAGAGAAAATGAGAATGGTGACTTAGAAAGCCCTACCTCACTCAAATACAATTCATGTGCATATCATGCCATCACTCCCCTGATGGCATGGTCTTCTTAGAGAACAAAGGACAAACATTATCATCAATCAATCATAATCCTGTAGTGATATAGGACACCCAAATAGTATTTCAGTATGCTTTAATTATTAATTTTTTGCAATATACTTCCTTTACCCTAAAAAGAGTCAAGTCCTATACTTTTAGGGGCAAGGGGATTACTTTGAATTAAATTTTTTAAAGTTAAAATTATGTTATATTACCCTAACAAATTTGTTTTTTCTCATTGGTTGAATCAAAACAAACTTTGGAAATTACTGTGCACTTGAAATAACATCATAATCAGTTCCAATTTTCATTTAAAATAAGAGTCATATTCAATTTTTTAAAGCATAATCATTTTTATTACTGAGTTCAATATTCTATTTTTATTTTTTAATGAAATTACTAAATCAAAGAAATATTGCTGATCATTTAGGATGTGTCTAGTTTATGGGAAGAATAAAATGACAACCGCAAGTTTTAAGAATCTTGCATGAATTTCTTGTTATCTATGTCTAGAATACTAGTGTCCTCTTTGAATAGGAATGATGCCCTGCAAGATCTTTCTCAGTCAGGGTCTGCTGCATCCTTATTCAATGTTAAAATTGATTGGTTTTTTTTTTTTAGTATATTTAGTATTGATAGATTGCTACCCTTTTAGTTGGAAAATGGAGAATTGAATTCTGCCTTTGATATTTGTTAGTTGTGTGATTATGTGCAAGTAGCTGAACTTCTAGTCTCAGTTTTCTAATATGTAAAATGGGACTTATAGTATCTATCTGTCGTATTGCCAGACTGGGTTGTTTTAAATCATTTCAGATAATAAATAGAGAAAATTTTTCACATTTAGTTACTTCATCTGAACATTGTACATAACTTTTGGTTATTTATCAATTGGGGAATGACTTATTTTTATAAACTTGATTCAATTCTCTAGATGGTTGAGAAATGAGAACTTTTTTTTGCTTTATTTTTGTTCTTTGTCTTTTTTTTACAAGGCAATGAGGTTATGTGACTTGCCTAAAGTCACACAGCTATGAAAGTATTATGTGACTGAGGCCAAATTTGAAATCAGATCTTTCTGACTCCAAAACTGGTATTCTACCCACTGCACCACCTAGGTGCCCTGAAATGCAGACTTTATCAGAGAAATGTGTTCAAACTTTTATTTACAATTATTATTGCTAACTATATTTCCCTCCATCCTATTCCCCCCTATCCTTTCTATACTACCCTACTTTTTTATATCTTTTAATTCCTACTTTTCTGAGGCTTAAGATAGATTTCTAAATCAAATTGAGTGTGATGTTATTGCCTCTTTGAGTCAATTCTGATGAGATTAAAATTCACTCACTCCCTTCCATCACCTCCTTGTTCCCCTCCACCTTAAAAACTTTCATTTGCATCTTTTATTTGAGATGATTTACTCCATTCTATCTCTTCTTTTTATACATTCCCTTCTCAGGCCATAATTTTATATTTTATGCATCTTTCCTTCATATTCAATTCATACCTTTACACTTTTTTTATATACTTCTTCTAACTGACCTTATAATGAAAAAGTTCTTATGAACTGACAGTATCATCTTCCCATGTAGTAATGCCAATAGTTTAATTTATTAAGTCACTTAGGATTTGCATTTCCTGTGTACCTTTTTATGCTTATCTTGAGTCTTATATTTGAAAGTCAAATCGTCTTTTCAACTCTGGTCTTTTCATCAAGAATGTTTGAAAGGCCCCTATTTCATTGAATATCCATATTTTTTCCTGAAAGGTAATGCTAATTTTTGCTGGGTAGTTGTTTCTTACTTGTAGCAAGCTTCCTTTATCTTCCAAAATCTCATATCCCAAGCCCTTCAGTCTTTAATGCAGAATTTGTTCAATTTTTTTTATCATGACTGTGGCTCCATAATATGTGAATTCTTTCTTTCTGACACTTTGAAATATTTTTTTTCCTTGATCTGGGAGCTCTGAAATTTGTTTATTATTTTCCTGGGAATTTTAATTTTGGAGTTTCTTTCTTGAAAGGTGCTATCTAGCCTTCCCCCCTTTTTTATCATGGTTTTCATGAAGTCCAATAATTTTTAAATCCACTCTTCTGGATCTATTTTCCAGATTATTTGTTTTCCCAATGAGATAATTCACTTTGTCTTCTATTTTTTCATTCTTTGGATATGGCTTACTGTTTCTTGATTTTTCATAAACTCATTAGCTTCCATTTGTTAAATTCTAAATCAAATTTTCTAGGGATTATTTTCTTCAGGGAGCTTTTGTAGCTCCTTTACCACTTGGTCAATTCAACTTCATTTTTTTACTTTTTTAAAAATTTTTATTAAAGATTTTTATTTATTTTGAGTTTTAAATTTTTTCCCTAACCTTACTTCCTTCCCCCCACCCCCACAGAAGGCAATTTGTCAGTCTTTACATTGTTTCCATATTATACATTAATCCAAATTGAGTGTGCTGAGAGAGAAATCATATCCTTAAGGAAGAAACATAAAGTATAAGAGATAACAAGATCAGACAATAAGATATCAGGTTTTTTTTTCTAAATTAAAGGAAATAGTCCTTGGACTTTGTTCAAACTCCACAGTTCTTTCTCTGGATACAGATGGTATTCTCCATTGCAGACAACCCCAAATTGTCCCTGATTGTTACACTGATGAAATGGGTGAGTCCAGCAAGGCTGATCATCGCCCCCATGTTGCTGTTAGGTTGTGCAGTGTTTTTCTGGTTCTGCTCCTCTCACTCAGCATCAGTTCATGTAAATCCCTCCAGGTTTCCCTGAATTCCCATCCCTCCTGGTTTCTAATAGTACAATAGTATTCCATGACATGTATATACCACAGTTTGCAAAGTCATTCCTCAATTGAAGGACATTTACTTGATTTCTAATTCTTTGCCACCCAAAATAGGACTGCTATGAATATTTTTGCACAAGTAATGTTTTTACCCTTTTTCATCATCTCTTCAGGGAATAGACCCAGTAGTGGTATTGCTGGATCAAAGGGTATACACATTTTTTTGTTACCCTTTGAGTGTAGTTCCAAATTTCTCTCCAGAAAGTTTGGATGAGTTCACAGCTCAAGGAAAGATGCAATAGTGTCCCAGGTTTCCCACAACCCTTCCAACAATGATCATTATCTTTTCTGGGCATATTGGCCAATTTGAGAGGTGTGAGGTGGTACCTCAGAGAAGCTTTAATTTGCATTTCTCTAATAAGTAATGATTTAGAGCAATTTTTCATATGATTGATTATGGATTGCTTTGATCTCCTCATCTGTAAATTGTCTTTGCATATCCTTTGACCACTTGTCAATTGGGGAATGGCTTTTTTTAAAAAAAATATGACAGTTCTCTGTATATTTTAGAAATGAGTCCTTTGTTAGAAACATTACTGTTAAAGATTGTTTCCCAGTTTACTAAATTTCTTTTGATCTTGGTTACAATGATTTTGTCTGTGCAAAGACATTTTAATTTACTGTAATTGAAATCATCTAGTTTGTTTTTAGTGATGTTCTCCATCTCTTCATTATTCATAAACTGCTCCCCTTTTCATAGATCTGACAGGTAAACTAGTACTTGATCTTCTAATTTGCTTATAGTATTGTTTTTTATGTCTAAATCCTGTATACATCTGGATCTTATCTTACTACAGAGTGTGAGGTTTTGGTCTAATCTAAGTTTCTTCCATAGTAACTTCAAATTTTCCCAGCAGTTTTTATCAGAGAGAGTTTTTATCCCAATATCTGGACACTTAAGTTTTATCAAACAGCAGATTACTGTAATTGTTTCCTGTTATTGAACTAAGTCTATTCCACTGATTCATCACTCTATTTCTTTATTTTTTCTTTTTTGACAGGGCAATGGGTTTATGTGGCTTGCCCAAGGCTGCACAGCTAGGTAATTATTAAGTGTCTGAGGCTGCATTTGAACTCAGGCATTCCTGACTCTCCAGGCCCAGTGCTCTATGCACTGCACCACCTAGCCATCCCTTCCACTCTTTCTTAGCCAATACCAGACAGTTTTTATGACTAATATTTTATAATATGATTTTAGATCAGGTAGGGGTAAGTCCCCTTCTTTTGCAGTTTTTTCTCATTAAATTCCTGGAAATGCTTCACTTTTTATTTCTCCATATGATTTTACTTATACTTTTTCTAACTCATTAAAGTAATTTTCTGGAATTTTGATTCATAGGGCACTAAACACTAAAAAATTGAAAGCAATAAAAAACTATTGAATTAATAAATAAAACCAAAAGTTGGTTTTATGAAAAAAACAATAAAATTGATGGTCAATGTGATTTAAAAAAAGAAAGAAGAAAACCAAATTGCTAGTATCGTCAATGAAAAAGGTGAACTCACCTCCAATGAGGAGTAAATTAAAGTAATAATTCAGAATTATTTTGCCCAATTCTATGCCAGTTTTGGTAGAATTGTCATTTTTATTATATTAGCTCTACCAATCCATGAGCAGTTGGTGTTTGCCCAGTTATTTAAATCTGATTTAATTTGTGTGACAAGTGCTTTATAATTGTTTTCAAAAAGTTTCTGAGTCTTCCTTGGCAAATAGACTCCCAGCATTTTATATTATCTGAGGTAACTTTGAATAGAATTTATCTTTCTAACTCTTCCTGCTGGATCTTGCTAGTCATATATAGAAAAGTTGAGGATTTATGAGGATTTATTTTATATTCTGCAACTTTGCTAAAATTGCTAATTGTTTCCAATAGTTTCTTAGTTGATTTCTTGGGATTCTCTAGGTATATCATCAGGTCATGTGCAAAGAGTGAGAGTTTTGTTTCTTCCTTCCCAATTCTAATTCCTTCAATTTCTTTTTCTTCTCTTGTTGCTGAAACTAACATTTCAAATATGATATTGAATAGTAGAGGTGATAATGGGCGTCCTTGTTTCACCCCTGATCTTATTGGGAATGCTTCTAGCCTCTCCCCATTGAATATAATGTTTGTTGATGATTTCAGATGGATACTGCTAATTATTCTAAGGAACAGTCCATTTATTCCTACACTCTCTAGTATTCTTAGTAGAAATGGGTGCTGTATTTTGTCAAAAGCTTTTTTCAGCTTCTATTTATATGATTATATAATTTCTGATAGGTTTGTTGTTGATATAATTGATTATAGTAACAGTTTTCCTAATATTGAACCAACCCTGCATTCCTGGGATGAATCCTACTTGGTAAAAATGTATTATCCCAGTCATAACTTGTTGTAATTATTTTGCAAAGATTTTATTAAAGATTTTAGCATCTATATTCATTAGGGAGAACAGTCTATAATATTCTTTCTCGGTTTTAACTCTTCCTGGTTTAGGTGTCAGAACCATATTGGTTTCATAGAAAGAGTTAGGCAGAGTTCCATCTTCCCCTAGTTTTCCAAAGAGTTTATATAGAATTTGAACCAATTGTTCATTAAATGTTTGGTAGAATTCACTTGGGAATCCATCAGTCCCTGGAGATTTTTTCTTAGGGAGTTCAATGATGCCTTGTTGAATTTCTTTTTTCTGAGATAGGATTGTTTAGGTATTTAATCTCTTATATTTTTGTAAATGTTCATCCATTTTATTTAGATTGTCAAAATTATTGGCATAGAATTGGGCAAAATAATTCTGAATTATTACTTTAATTTACTCCTCATTGGAGGTGAGTTCACCTTTTTCATTGACGATACTAGCAATTTGGTTTTCTTCTTTCTTTTTTTAAATCACATTGACCATCAATTTTATTGTTTTTTTCATAAAACCAACTTTTGGTTTTATTTATTAATTCAATAGTTTTTTATTGCTTTCAATTTTTTAAATTTCTCCTTTAATTTTTAGAATTTATAATTTGGCATTTAATTAGGGATTTTTAATTTGTCTTTTCTCTAATTTTTTAGTTGCATATTTAGTTCATTGATTTCTTCTTTCTCTAATTTATTTATGTAAGCATTTAAAGTGATAATATATCCCCTGACAGGCTCTTTGAATGAATCCCATAGGTTTTGGTATATTGTTTCATCATTGTCATTATCTAAGATAAAATAATTAATTCTTTCTTCAATTTTTTTTATCCATTTATTCTTTAAAATGTAGTTATTCAGTTACAATTAGTTCTGGGTCTATACCTCCCTGGCCCAATATTGTGTATGACTTTTATTGCATTGTGATCTGAGAAACATGTATTCATGAAATGCCTTTCTGCAGTTGATCATTAGGTTTTTATACCCTAGTACATGGTCAATTTTTGTATAAGTGCTATGTACTACAGAGAAAAAGGTATATTCCTTTCTATCCCCATTCAGTTTCCTCCATAAGTCTATTATATCTAGTTTTTATAACAATCTATTTACCTCCTTGATTTCTTTCTTGTTTATATTATGATTTGACTTATCTAGATCTGAGAGCAGGAGGTTGAGGTCTCCCACTTGCAGAGTTTTGCTGTCTATGTCTTCCTGTAGATTTTTTTCAGCTTCTCCTCTCCAAATTTCGATGCTGGCCTACTAGGTCCATATATATTCAGTATTGAAATCACTTTATTCTCTATGGTACCTTTTAGGAAGATATAGTTTCCTTCATTTTGTGCTTTAATGTTATCTATTTTTGCAACTGCTTTGTCTGTGATAAGGATTGCTACCCCTGCTTTTTTCACTTCAGTTGAAGCAAAATATATTTTGCTCCAACCTTTTACTTTTATTCTATATGTATCTCTCTGCTTCAAACAAGTTTCTTGTAAGCAGCATATTGTAGGATTCTGGTTTTTAATCCACTGTGCTATTTGCTTATGTTTCAAGGGAGAGTTCATCCTATTCACATTCAAAGTTATAATTACTAACTCTTTTTTGCCCTCCATGCTATCTTCCCTCTGTTTGTTTTTTTTCCCCTTCCCTCCCCTTTATCCATATTCCCTAGGATTTTGTTTCTGGATACCACCCCCTTCAATATGCATGCCCTCCTATATCTAACCCCTCCACTTTCTTTCCCCTTTCCCTTTTTCAATTTTCCCTTCCCTTCCTTCTGTTAGTTCCCCTTTTTTCTCCCCATCCCTTTCTCCACCACCCCCCCTTTTCTCCTTTTAATACTTGAAAGTTTAGATGCTTTTTTAAGTTAACTGAGTATGTGTGTCAGTTAACTTTAAGCCAAGTATGATGAGAAGAAGATTCAGGTGTTTCTCACCTCCTCTCCCCCCCCCAATTACCATGGGTCCTTTGTACCTCTTAATGTAATGAGATTTATCCCCATTCAGTCCCCTTCCTACTCCCATCTCCTTCCTGTCCCCCTTTTTAAGGAGAAGGTGTTTCTAAATTGTTCTATGTAAGTCATAGAAAATTCCCTGTGTCCATCACTTCTAGCTAAGTACATTCTATCTAATAGAGTTATAATTCTTGAGAGTTATTAGAGTCTTTCTCCCAAATAGGGTTATATATAGTCAGTTTCATCCCATTGGATAGCAGTCTCATTGATAAGTCATGAGTGTCCATCACTTCTGGCCAGGGATATTCTCTCTGTTAGAGTTACAATTCTCAAGAGTAATGAGAATTGTTTTTCCATGCTGGGATATAGCCAATTTTAACTTATTGGATAGCAGTTTTTTTCTTTACCTCCCCCTTTTTATTAACCTTTTCATGTATCTCTTGTACCTCCTGTTTGATGTTCAAATTTTCTTTTTAGCTATGGTCTTTTCATCAGGAATTTTTGGAATTCTTCCATTTCATTAAATGTCCATCTTTTCCCCTTAAAAAGAAGGCTCAGCTTTGTGGGATAGCAGATTCTTTGCTCTTCAGAATATCTCATTCCAGGCCCTTCGATCCCTTAATGTTGATGCAGCCAGGTCCTGAGTAATCATTACTGTGGCTTCTTGGTATTTAAATTGTTTCTTTCTGTCCTGCTTGCAGGATTTTCTCTTTTATCTGATAGTTCTGGAATTTGGCCACAACATTCCTTGGTGTTTTCATTTTAGGATCTCTTTTTGGAAAGGATGAATGTATTCTTTCAATAACCACTTTGCCCTCTGGTTCCATGATATCAGGACAATTTCCCCCTACTAGATCCTGTAATGTTAATTCCAGACTTTTTATTTCTCTTCAATATTTTCAGGAAGTCCAATATTTCTCAGGTTGCTCCTCCTCAATCTATTCTCGAGGTTTGTGGTTTTGCTGATGAGATATTTTACATTTTCTTCTATTTTTTGGTTTTTGTTGCACAGGCTCTAGCTGTCTCATGAAGTCATTAGTTTCTGCAGACTCCATTCTTCTTTTTAGAGAGGAATTATCTTCATTTAACTTTTGCAACTCCTTTTCCAGTTGGTCAATTCTATTTTTGAAAGAGCTTTCCATTTGACCCATTGAGGTATTGAGAGAATTATTTTCTTTTTGCATTTGTCCAACTGAGGATCTGAGAGCATTATTCTCATTTGTCATTTCTCCAATTGTATTTTCCAATGATTTGTTTTCTTGTTGCAAGGTGTTAATCTTCTCTTGGGTTTCTTTTTCTAAATTTTCCATTTGATTTTTAACCTCCTTCCTTATTTCTTCAAGGAATTCTTTCTGTGATGGAGACCAGATAATATTCTCCTCAGAGGTTCTAGGTGTCTCTGAGTGAGGGTCTTTTCCTTCCAAGAAATTTTCTATTGATCCACCTTTGTTCTGACATTTCTTCATTTTGCTGAGACCTTGAGTTGGGGAGGGGCTGGTTCACAGACATTTGGTGTTGGAATCCCTAGAGGATTTGCTCACTGAGTGTAATTTTTCCAGCTGGTCAGTAGGAGGTGCTGGTTACTTTCTCTGGAGCATCTCTGACCTTGGTTGAGGCCTGCTCCCTTAGCCTGGAGGGAGTGATTGAAGCTGTTAAATACTTTTGTTTTCAATCAATGGTGGGTTTTACCCTGGGGTGAGGTCATCACTCTGCCTATTGTCAGCTGGGCTGGGTTTTTTGCTCACACACCTGTGCCTGGGGCACAAGTAGTCTGTAATTGTGTGTGTCCTGGGAAGAGGCCTCACCCATAATGGAGGAGTGGACTCAGAGTTCCTCAGACCAGAGGAGGCCCAGATGATGTCTGCATCAATCCTGCAGCTGAACTCTGCCCCCTGCCCTGTAGGCAAGTTCCCAAGGGTCAGCATCTCTGCTCAGTATTTGACCCCAGTCCCCGTGGTCAACCAGGTTCTAGCCCTGCTGATCAAACAGGTCTGGTTCTTGGACCCTCAGGCTCCTTGGCTCCAGCCCCGCAGGTAATCAGGCTCATCCCCAGCTGCTTTGCCCTCTGTGCCTGGCCTCACCCAGGACCATGAAAAACAAATCCTGAAGTAGATCTTCTTTCTGGGTTTTTGTGCAATCGATTTCTGTTAAGAGGTTTGTTTCATATCATAGATGGGGAAAAATCAGGAGACTTTAGAACTCTGCCTGTCTTCTCTCCACCATCTTGGCTGGAAGTCTCCAATTTTACTTCCTAAGGAGTGTTTTTGTTGCTGTTATCATTGGTCTTCAATGAATGTTTTGTATGTTTTCTTCCATTTGGCCAATTTTATTTTTTTAGGTGTTTCCCTCATAGATATTTTGGTATTTCTTTAGCCATTTGACCTCATCTGTTTTATAAGGTATTTTCTTTTGTATATTTTCTGTGTCTTTTAGCAAGGTCATGACTCATATGTCATGATTTTCTTTCATCACTCTCATTTCTCTACCCAATTTTACCTCTACATCTCTTACTTGACTTTTAAAATCCTTTTTTGAGAGTTCTGTGACTTGAAACCAATTTATATTTTTTTTGGTGAGTTTAAATGTATGCATTTTGACTTTATTCTCTTTTTCTAACCACATATTTTGATCTTCCTTGTCACCATCATTACGTTCTAGGGTCAGAAATTTTTTTCTATTGCTTGCTTATTTTCCCAGTGTCTTACCTGACATCTAACACTTTTAAAAGTAGGGCTCTACTTCCAGGGTAGAGGGTGCACTATCCTAAGCTTCAGGAGGCCTCTGTAACTGTTTTAGAGATACTACTAGGAACCTTTAAATTTTCATTCTTTGAAAGTGTTAATTTCTAAGTCCTCTGATCTGTGCTGTGGTCTGTGAGCACTCTTTTGTGCCTTGAATCTGTGATGAGTTTCTGCTCCCCTGTAGTCCCAAACTCTGATGTGCTAGTGTTTCTACTCACCTTGTGATTGCCAGCTAGAGCTGCAATCTGGATCTGAGTATGAGAAAATCAACGGAATCTTACCTCTGTGCTAGAAAAGAGATCCTACAACCTGTTTGACTCTGTTCCTGTCTGTGGGCTGAGAGCACCAGAAGCAGCTGCTACTGCTCATTTGGTGTCTCCCAAGGTCTGTTTTTAATTAGTGGTGTGACCTTCACTAGACTGTGCTCCTCTTTCACTGTGGTGCAACAGAATTTCCTGCTCACCTTCTTGTCTTATACTTGGAAATTTATTTCATTCTGTCTTTTCTTTTGCCACTGTAGAATTTATTTGGAATAATTATTTAAGGTCCTTGGAAGGGTTTAGAGAGGAAAAAAGTTCTCTTTGATTTTTCTCTGCCTTCTTGACTTTGCCTACTCATTTTAAAAAATTGGAAGCAATATATGTGTCAGTTAAGCATATGACCAAAGAGCAAAAGCCCTACAATTGATTTAAGTAGTCAGTTGACTATTCTTTTAGCTATGTGTCTTTCTTGGCTTGTAAGTGGATTCAGTTTTTCCTGGTAAGGTAAGATCACTTCTAATGTCACAGGTGGTCATCACAATATGTCCATTTAATTATTAATTTATTAAAGAGATGCTTTCCAATTCCATTGTCTCATAATGACATGAAAGTGATGAACCTTGGATTCTAAGATAGATGAAAATAAGTTCTGTCAAGTTTCTGCCATGATGGAAAGACCTACAAGGTTCCAGCAGTAGACCATGTCTATTTTTCAAGTTCTAATCTAGCTAAATTCAGAAATAATCTTAACTGTAGACTATCTACTTAGAATGAATGCTTTTCTCATATCAGACAATGGAAAAAAGATTAAATTATATGCAGAAAAATGTAATAAAATATATTATTATTTAATTATAAAACCCATTGTGTGACATTGTGTGACATTGAATTCTCATTCTAGTTAGAGAAGTACTCTCTACTTTGACTTATAGGTGAAAACAGAAAATATCCCTAATGTTTTCACATCATATTTGTTAATGTATGACTTATAATATTATTCTTGACAGCATTGGTTTGCTGCTAGAAAAAACCTATGGAAGTTTTGATGCTTATAGTAAACTCCTATAGTCATCTAATGTCAGCTTTCAGTTTCCTTGTGTTTTCAAGCATGATTGTGTAAAAGAAATTGAATAAGATTAACCCTATTAAATATCTTGATTCACTTCATTAGCAATGGGAAATGGAGTGGACAATAGAAAATCCTGCATTCTATGAGACTTGCTTCTCGCTTACACTGTATTTTCTGCATGTGACTTCTGTCTATTAGACACATCCAGATGTTTCAACATTTGCTGCCTCACTTTTGAGAAATTTCCCCTTAATAGCAACTACTTTCTTCTATTCTTCAGCAAGTTTCTTTAGATTTATACAGTGAACATTGTATTAGATCTATCCTCTGATTGTTTTAGTGTTTAGAAACGTAGAAGTTATGGGTGAAATCTTTTTGTAGGCATGTAAATGTCTATTTTCAATACATTTTTTGTTACTTTCAAAAGAACTCAAATTTTTATAAGACATATCTTGTTAACAATATTAATTATATGTGCATCAGTAACATCTTTGATTTTTTTTTTAATATGAAGAAGTTCAGTTGCATGTCAATTAAAATAGATGTTTGTTTATTGAAAAGTTAACTGTTAGTGAAAGGGAAAAATCTATTTTACTACCCATTTGGGTGATAGGAACAAAGAAAATCAATTTATAATAGTTTCTTTTAAGGTTGATTGAGTCATTCATCTTGAGTGACTTGACTTGAACTTGAAGTGTAATTTGGAATCTGGTATTTCTGGCTATCATTCATTCATTAACCACACATTTAAAAATATAACTTCAAAGGCAGGAAGTTTCATAAAAATCATTTATCATTTACTATCAAAATTTTGTTCCAATTAACTATTACATACTTTTTTTCTTTTAGAATCTGTCAAAATATAAAATAAAACATCTGTTATCTAAATATTCCTATTTAAGATGTGCAGAAATGAAAATCCTTTCTGCTGGTGAATACTAAAATATCACCTGCTTTTGGTAAGTTAATTGAACTAGCAATTACTCTTGAACATGTGGGTTGGTTGTTTTCTGCCTGAAATAATTACCCAATGAGGCCTGCACCAGGGCTATCAGCAGGAAGCTAACAATTGGTGTATTGGTTAGAAGAGTTTATAAAGCACTTCTATGTTTGCTGGCAGATGGAGAAACAGATGGGTGCATAATAGATGCAAAACTAACTACATGATCCCCAAATCTTCTCAGTATCCATTATCAACAAGGTCAATGCTCCTAAAAATCAAACCTTTAAAACAAACAAAATGAATAGAAACAGTTAAGAATGAGGTCCTGTTTTCAGGTCTACCCATTTATATGCCATCCATTTTCTAATTTATTAAAAGCATATTATTGGCATTACCAAAATATCTCATTTTATATTTTTTCATAATATAGTATTCCACTATTAATAAGCAACTCCACTTAGAAAAGAAAAGCAAATCATGGCAGTCTGATTTGCTAAATGGTTCCTGTCACCACACCCACACCCACACCCATACCCACACTCACCAAGACACATCCTCATGCCTACACACATCCACCTCTCTTCACATACCCTTTTTTTAAAGAACTTCTCTCTAGACTTTTATAATAATGATATTAGTCTAGAATAAATAGTGCCTTTGAAATGTTTAATGCATGTTATTTTCTTCCTACATTGAGAGGAAGTGAATGGAGTTATAATCACAGAATCAGGATCTAGGTTTAAATATCATTTTATGTCTTGGTGCCCCGGGGACCTCTCTAGGATGCTTTACTCTTAAATATGGTTCTGATCTGCATTAGAAGACATAGTGTCTTTTCTGGGTGTTCTCTTCATAATCAAAGGTCAGTCCACTTTTCCCTACAAGAGTGGGTTTGAGGGAAGATATCTATAACCATATCTTTATTTATATCTCTATCTCTATCTATATAGAAAGAGAGAGAGAGGGGGGAAGCAATATTATAGTATAATTCAAACTAGATTTGAAGTCAGGAAAACTATAGTTTAAATCTTATTTTGAATTTTGCAAGCTATATCACCATTAATAACATAATTAGCAATTTCTGTCCTGGATCAAATGGCATGTTAAGAGGGGACTCGTATCAGTTTCAATGTAGTTGCTGGGGGAAAAATAAATCCAGAACTCTTATAAAGAAGAACATTGGTAGAAATGGTACTTAAAATGGTTCATCCAGTAAGTTTTGAATGCTGGACAAAACCCCCTGACCTGAATTATGGTTCTATTGAGCTTGGAAATATTAGTTTACCATCATAAATCTCAGGCATTTTTCTAATAGTATATATTATAGGCACCTTGATTTATAAACTGGCATGTGCCCAATGATTTTGAAGTCCAAATTACTTTTTGATATTGTATTTTTAGTTATTTTCACAATGTACAATGAGCTGGATGAAATTATTGAACAGGAGTGAGTTGAATTTATTTCAGGAAATTTGTACATCTCTGTTTTGGACTCCAAAATTTTTCCAAAAACAAAAATGAAGCATTTTGATGCCTAGATTTTTCTAGTGATATTGTGCATAAAATAATCATTATATGAGCAAATGAATGAAGCACTGTGATTAAGGTTAAGGATGTAAATATAAAAGTGAGACAGTTCCTACTATCAGGTAATAATCCAATAATATTCCAAAATAGTGAGTATTAACTGTGAGGGAGTATTTTTTATTTGAGCATTCATGATGGATTGACAATCTTTTGAGTAGTAATGGTGGTATTGATCTGATTATGGTTCCAGGTACAAATCAGAAGATGAAGGTGCCTTGATATGTGGGGAAGAATATATAGCAAAGTCCAATGATCATGTTGGTTAAGTGACTATTGAGGTAAATGGTAAGTAAATATCCATACTGAAATAATATATTTTCCAAATGATTGAAGTTTTGTACTGGACAAAGGGTCATGAAGAATCTAATGTTGGATGTGGAAATGTTGTAACATATAATGTACAGTTATGTATTAGGTTTTTATTAGAATAAATATGATCAGCATAAGAAATCCTTTGATGTGTGTATATGTAAATATATATCTGCATGTATGTTTATACAGAAACACAGAAGTAATTCAAATTAGATCATTTCAATTGTAATTTCTAATGTCTAGCATGTCTTTAGCTTTAATATTTCATATAACAATAGACTGGATACTAATTTCAGATGATAACAATTTTCATTTATTTTATTTTTTTCCCTTTCAAGATTGCATAAACATCTTATAGTAAACCACTCATAGGATCATGGATTTTAAAACTGGAAAACATTTGAAGGTCATATATTTTAAGTTCCTCATTTTATAGATTAATAAAGGGAGGTCAGGGAGGTGAACTGATTGTCCAAGATAATGTAGTATAAATAAAATTGCCTCCAACTTACAGGTAAAAATTAGGCTAAATTTGGTTAATATGATAGCTTAACCTAGTGACCTTATGATTGGCTAGAGCTTAAACTAGAATCAATTTTAGAATCAAAATTTGCTAATCTTATCCTATTCTGAAAGATGTGGATTGTGGATGAATAAAAAGATAGTAAGAAAGAGTTCTTCAAATTAGTTTGGTTCATGGTACAATTTAAAAAGAACAAAACAGTTCATTTATTGAGCTTACAAAAGCTCATGTAGATGACTAAATATTATCCAACTTAAGGAGTGAACTATAAATGATAATATTAAGACATTTCCTTTATTTCTCATCAGATTTAAAATTAGTCAAATATTTTTTAGGCTACTGTTCTCTTGAGGTCCAGGATTATGAATTCATTTTTTTATTCACCCTAGTGCCTAGCATAATTAATTGCACATTTTGGCAACTGGGCACTATTTATTCATAGATTTGACTGGCTAGATAATGTGGACAGACATTGAATTTTAAAATTATAATCATGACATATGTAAGAAAAATCTTTGTTTAATGTTTATTATTTATATAGCTTTATGATTCATATGATGTAGTTTATACCACTATATAATTCTTCACCTTCAAATTATATAATAAAATTCCACCAGTTTATATGTTTCTGAGAACATTCAGTCTTGAAATATTCCCAGGGTCTATCCCAAGGTCTTTTAAAAATACAGTTCAATGACTCCTAAGTGTTTTAATTTTTAAAATTATTTACTTAATAAATCAATAAGCAGTGTGAATTTGCAAGGTACCCAAGCTGTTCCAGGAACTGACAATAAAATGACAAAAAGCAAACCAGCCCCAAGTTCAGAGAGCATTTTATTGGTAGTTGGAAAACAGGAGATATATAGAAAAGATAGAAAGCAAATTCAAGATAATTTTGAGGAAAGAGGAGTTAGCAGCTTTGAGAATTAGGAAGGAATCAATCACAACTTCTCAAAGGAAAATTACTCAGCCATGGTTAACACTCACCATATTGTCATATTGATGGATTATTACTTGATGTCAGGAACTGTCTCACTATTATATTTGAATCCTTAACCTCAAATAAGTGCTAAATCTTTTTCCCTCCATTCATCCATTTATTCATATATAATTATCTTATGCACAATATCACTAGAGTAATCTAGGCATCAAAAATTGATCTTTGTTTCTGGAAGAATTTTGGAGTCAGAAAAAGAAATGTGCATTATATGTACTTTACTTTCCAAAAGTAAATTCAACTCACTCCTGTTCAATAATTTCATCTAGCTCATTGTACAATAGAAATAACAACTAAAAACATAATGTCAAAAAGTAATTTGGACTTCAAAATCATTAGGCACATGCCAATTTTATGAGTCAAAGTGTCTATAATTTATAGGATTAATAAAAGGCTGAGATTTATAGTGGCAAATGAATATTCCCTTGCTCGACAGAGTCATAACTCAGGTCAATGGTTTTTTTCCCAGCATTCAGAACTTCCTGGGTGAACCATTTTAGTACCATTTCTACAACCATTCTTCTTTATCAGTATACTGAATTTCTTATGAATCTAGATATGACGTAAATTTAATGCATTCGACAATCACATTAAACATGTGCAGTCTAAATTTTCTCTCTTCTATAAGTTGGTAGTAATTATACAAGAGCTACTATGTACCTCAATTGCAATAATAATGAATATGAAGTATTTTATAATGGTAAAAAACAGCTAAATATTCTGTGCAAGATATCTTCTGAGCAAAGGTTATTTTTATAGGAATACAGAAAAAATCACTCTCCTGCCCTCAAGGAATTTATACTCTAATGAGGGTTAAGGTGATGGAGGACATATCCTAAAATGAGGTTGAAACAAAGTGCAATTTGATTGAGGAAAAGAAGAGATCAAAGTGAACATATTCAAGGACATTTTAAGGAATGAAAAGCCCATTCAACTAGATTTCATGAAAAGGGATGAATCAGGAAGGTGATGTGATTCTCAGTAGAGCCTTGAAGGAAGACAGGATCAGCTGGCAGATAATTATAGGGAATGGACACCAAAGACAGCAGAGTAGTATATCCATTAGTACTGAATAAAGAAAATGCAGGATATATTTGAGGAACAGCTAATAATAATACTTTGTTGGAACATAGAATGCAAGAGAAGAAACAAATCAAAACAAGGCTGGAAATATTTCCTAGAATATAATATGCAAGGCTTTAAGTATCATATTAAAAAATTCATATTTTTTCCCCAAATGTAAAAAGGAGTCATCATTAGTTATTGAGCAGAGGAGTAATCCAGTCATGGTGGAGCATTAAGCAAATCATTTAAGAAGCTGTCTGACAGATAGATTGACAAGGATGCAACAAGAAACAAGGTAACCAATTAAGAACTAGCCAGGAAAGACTTCTAGGAGTGGAACCAAGATGGCAGCACAAAATTAAGAAGATCCTAGAACTTTTTCTAAGATAATTTTAAATAACTCCTCTAAAAAGTCCTTAAAGAGACAGAAACCACAAAAAACAGAGAGTTGAACAAATGCTCAACCCAATATATCATTGAAAAACTTCACTAAAGTTTTGTCACCTGTGGGTAAAAGGAGAGTATAGTCTAGCATAGACAGGAGATCTAGAAAGCTAGCAGGAGGCTCTTGGCCACAGTACATCATGGCAACAGGTCAATAATGAGGGTCCCAACCCCAATTCAGGAGACAAAGTTTGAGCCCTGGGAATGTTGGTGTAATAGGCAGGACTCTTTGAGTTACCCTAAAGCAGAGAGAAAATCACTATCACCTTAAATGCCATGATGAAGTGATAAGACAGGGACCTGACTTCCATCCTTTTGTCCCAGGAGCAGAGCTCAACTATCAAAATGAGCAAACAAATTAAAACAAAACAAAACAACAAAACAAAAAATGACAAAATAAAACCCAAATGTTAACCATAAAAAGCTACTATTCTGACCAGAATGATAAAAATGACATATCAGAAGAGTAAAGAAGTGACAAAATGCTTACGTGTGAAACCTCAAAGGGGTTTGCAAACATCCTCAAATCCAAAATGACCTCTTGGAAGAGCTCAAAAAGAATTTCCAAAACAAAAGAAGAGAGGAAGGAGAAAAATGGAAAAAAAGAAATGAGATCCATGTAGGAGAATTATGAAAAAATTATGTGAAAAAATTCAACTCCTTTAAAAGTAAAAATGACCAATTAGAATACAGAAAAAATAATATAGCTCATCAAAAAATAAAATCTAGCTTGAAAAAGAAACACAAAAATTAACTGAAAAAATAATAACTTAAAAATTATAATTGTATATAAATAGAAATTAATGATTCTATGAGACACCAACATTCCATCAAACAAATACAAAAAGTTGAAAATAAAAAAAAAATGAAAAGTACCTCTTAGAAAAAAATCACCAACATGGAAAATAGATCCAGAAGTGATAATTAACAAATTTTTGATCTACCTGAAAGCCCCGGTCAGGAAAAGTTCCTGGAAAATATCTTTCAGGAAATTACCATGAAAAACTGCCTTAATATCCTAGACAAGAAGATAAAATATTCCTTTAAAGAATATGCCTATCATCTGCAAAAAGATTCCAGAATAAAAACTCCAAGGAATATTATAGCCAAATTTCAGAATTTTCAGCTGAAAGAGAAAATACACCAAGCAGCCAAATGAAGCAAATGAAATAACAAGAAACCATAGTCAAAATTTTGTCAGACTTATCAGCTTTAGTATTAAAGGATCTGACAGTCTGAAGTATGATATTCTGAAGAAAAAAGGAGCTTGAATTACACCCAAGAATCAACTACCCTGAAAAATTCAGCATATTCTTTCAGAGGAAAAGATGGATTTTTCTACAACTTAGAGGACTTTCAAACTTCCCTGATAAAATAACAGATCTGAACAGAAAATTTTATCTTCAAATATAACACTCAAGAGATTCATAAAAATATATCCAGAAAGGAAAAACATGTTAATAATACTAAATAGCAACATATTATCTGTAACTTTTGAGAATTGTATTACTCTTAGTTGAAATGGAGCATACTTTGACAGTGTGGGGGTTACGAATCAATATAAAATAATTAACATGTGCAAAAATATTTATACTGGGAGAAGAAGATGGAGGCATTAGGAGATAATTAGCACCACAAGAAGAGTCACAAATTAGAGGGAAAGAAGTATTAACACTGAGTAAATCTTACTCTCAATGGGAAGAGTGATGGAAACCCAATTGGGTTTAGAAATATATCCTACCTTACAGGGAAGTAGGAAGGAAAAGTTAAAGGACAGCATGAAGCTGGCAGCAGTCAAAACAAATCCTTAGTGAGAAGGGAAACTGGGAGATGTGAAAGAAAAGTTCAAATAAGATGAAGATAGGGTGGTGGGATATAAAAAATAAAAGTTTTGATGTTGCTGTCTCTCTCTCTCTCTCTCTCTCTCTCTCTCTCTCTCTCTTTCTCTCTCTTTCTCATGATCTTTCTCCCCCCTTGGTTCTAAATCTCTTTCATAGAATGCCTTATATGGAACTATGTTAAACACAATTGTACATATACAATTTATGTCAAATTGTTCACTTCCTTGGGGAGGGAGGAAGAAATGGGGGGTGTTAGAAATATGGGGAACTCAAAAGCTTGCAGAAAGATGAATGTTGAATGCTATTTCTCTAAGTAAATGGGGGAAAAAGAAAAAGAAAGAAAAAACATAGAAAGTCAACATGAACTGATGCCAAGTGAAATGAGTAGAAGCAAGAGAACATTGTACAGAGGAATAATTTAGCTGCTCTCAGCAAATGAAATGATCTGAGAAAATTTGTAAGGAAATTTGTAAAGAATTTGTAAGGAAAATTTAAAAGGTATTATCCACCTTGAGAGAAAGAACTGATGGACTCTAACTGCAAATACTTTTCTTTACATTCTTTATGTTCTTAAGGGGGGGGTCTATTTTTTTTCTGCATGACTTACATGGAAATATGCTTTTCAGGACTACACATGTAAGTACTATGTTAAATTTCTTACTTTCTCAATGGGGGAGAGGAGGGAAAATTTGAAACAAAAATTTGAAAAATAATGTTAAAATTGTTTTTACATTTAATTTAGGAAAAATAAATCAAATTTACAATTGAATGAAAAAAAGACGGTATTTCATTTCAGAAGAACAGGAATGAAGGCCTAAATTATCATAGTAACAGTAGAAGTAGAGAAAAGAAGATAGATATGATATGCCAAGAGAGAATGGAAATATTCATAATATTTTTCTATCATTGCATCTATAATTTTATTTGTATAGGGAGTTCCTTATATGAGACTTAACCTGAAAATGCAGTTGGCTTCTTCTCTTCAGTTTATAGTCTTAGAGTATCTTGGGACAGTGATATATTAAACAACATGCTTGGTGGTGCAACTGATATAGGTGTGAATTGGAAGTTGAATCCATGTCTTCCTGGTACTGAGACAAACATTGCATTCAATATACCATACTCATTTTCATAACTGGCAATTCTATACAATATCAAGACCATTATGAATTGATATCCAGTAGAATTATTTGAAATCAATCATTCTGTATCAGTTCTGAAAACATTCCTTACTTTCCACTAAATCTATTGACTTAGAAATTATGTTTAATCAATCAGGAGTCTCGTTTACTTCTTAACTGGCTTCCCCAAAAGAACCACTAACGAATCCTCCAACTTTGAGGCTTTTTTTCCTTTTTTTATGAAATATGAGATAATAGGCTAATTCAAATCATCTTTTCCTGTCTAATACTTAAATAAAACTATAGTCATTTCAGAATAGATTGCTTCTAAATACTAGGCATCAAAGAAGAAATATTGTATGCGTGATAGAATTTGGGGAATGAGAAAGGAAATTTCATGACTGAATTCAGTTGTTAAATGTTCTCTGAAGAACAATTGATATTCAGTTTTAAAAGGTGAAAAATTATCAGAGCCTTGAATAATCCTCTAATCAATTTTTTTTGAAACCATCTATAGTTGTCAAGGGAATGAGTCTTTACAAAACAAAACAAAACTCCTTGAAAATAACTAGAAAACCTAGGTACAGAAGATTTTTTTTTTAGTTCTTACTTTATGAATTCATGAAGTCAATGATAGAAGTTATAATAGAGGGAAACCTCAAATAACTATAGTTCCAACAAGTTTAGAAAACTGTTGCTTCAAATTCAGTCCAAAGCTGTTGTAAAAATATTTGAAGAATCAGTAAATATTTTCAAAAATAAATTAAAATATTGCTTTAAATATGGAATGAACTGATGAAAGAAGAATGAAGGAGATAGTATGGTGAAAAAATGTTAAATATCTATTTTGTTTTTAAAGAGGACAAAGGACATAATAGGATGAGGTCTTGATTTGCAAATGAATTGAATTCACTTCAGTCTGAGGGGATATTGTGGTAAAGTTGGGGGGTGAAGAAAATTGGCATAAATATATCCCCCAGAAATGTTATAGTATCTTCCAACAAATATTCAGAACATCATCTGGGAAAGTATTCAAACATGATGATCACATGAAAGAATCATATATAAGGAAGTCTGTCATCTATGGATGTCACTGTGCCATTGCTCCTATTCTTCACTTAGTAAAGAATCTTCCCTGGGCCAATTTTTTTCTCCTGCTCTCTATTATTTATTTGTTGCTCATCTCCCCTCACCTTTTAAAACATTTTCATTTAGTTTTGAGTTGCAAATTATATCCCTGGTCCCCTTCCTTTCCTTCCCACCACTTCAAGAGGATGAGCAATCATCATATTATTCAATTTGTATTAGAAGATATATAAAAAGGAAAAATATAAAATAAAGAGTGAAAAATAGCTTTTGTCTATATTCAATCGATATCAGTATGTCACTGGAGGCACATAGTATGTTTCATTATTGTTATTTGGGATTGTCTTGGATCATTGTATTGTTGAGAATAGATAAGTCATTCAAAGTTCTTTTTCAAACAATATTGCTCTTATTGTATACAACATTCCTCTGGTTCTGTTCACTTCACATGCATAAATTCATGAAAGCATCTCCAGGTTATTCTAAAATCATCCTCCTTGTGTAACATAAGAATATTTCAATTAATTATATATCACAGCTCTCCAGTTGATGTGCATCCCTTTGATTTCCAATTCTTAGTCACCACAAAAGAGCTATTATTAATTTCTTAGAACAAAAATGTCCTTTTAATATTTTTTATGTCTTTGGAATCTAGACCTAGCAGTGATATTGCTGGATCAAAGGGTATGCATAGCCAAATACACATTTGAGCATAGTTAATTGCTCTCCAACATGGATGACTTAGTTCACAACTCAATCAGCAGTGCATTGATGTTCCAGTATTCTCACATTCCCTCCAACATTTCTAACTTCCCTTGTTTGTCACATTAGGTTACCTGATAGGTGTTGAGTGGTACCTCAGGGTTATTTTAATTTACATTTCTCTGATCAATAGTGATTTAGAGCATTTTTTCCCATGTCTATAGATAGCTTTGATTTCTCTGTCTAAAAACTGACTTCATGTCCTTTGACATTGAGCAATGATATATTTTTTACATTTGAATCAGTTCTTTGAGAAAAAGAGACCTTTATCAGAGATACATGTTGCAAATCCTCCCATTCCAGTTTTCTGCCTTTTTTATATAATGTTGGTTGCTTTGGTTTTGTTTATGCAAAAATTTTAATTTTAAATAATCAAAATTATTTTATACTTTTTCATGCTCTCTTTATCTTTTTGTTCCTAAATTATTTCCTTCTCTGTAAATCTGACAGATAAACTATTTCATATCTCTAAATTTGGTCAAGGTATCACCCTTTATGTATAAATCATATACCATTTTAACCATATAGAGTTAGATACTTCTCTATAGGTAGTTTCAGGCATACCACTTTTCCAGTTTTTTCCTGTTTTTTTTAAAATAATTACCTTTTCTTTCAAAAGCTTGGGTTTATTATGTATTTGATCACTATTCTCATTCACTATCATTTATTTTGTAACTAATCAATTCCACTGATCCACCAAACTATTTTTAGATAGTACTAGATCCTTGTAATAAAGATATAGTATAGACCGATCATGTCTTTCATATTCTTTTTAGATAAAATAATTTTGATAGTTTTATTGACATGGCATGACATGAAAAATAAGTTAATTTAGTTAGACCTGTCATTTTTATGATATTGGCTTGGCCTACACATAACACAAATTTTTCTAACTGGGTTTATATTAGCAGGCATACTCCCAAGTATTTTATGTTATCCAAAGTTATTTTATATAGAATTTAATTTTCCATTCTTGTTGCTGAATTATGGTGGTAATATGTAGAAATGCTGATATGTGTAGATTTCTTTGCATAGTGTAACTTTGCTAAAGCCATTAATAACTTCAAGTAGTTCATTCTCTAGGATTTTCTAAGTATAATATCATATTATCTGCAAAGAATGATAGTTTTATTCCTTTGTATATTCTAATTCCTTTCATTTCTTTTACTAAGTGCCATAAAAGCCAAACTACCAAACAATCATTTTACAGAACTAGAAAAAATAGTAAAAAAAACTCTTCTGAAAGAATATCGAGGTCAAGAATATCAAAGGAATTAAGGAATTATAATACAGTGCAATATGGCAGTCATCAAAACAATGTGAACCTGGCCAAAAAATAAGGAAGTGAATAAGTGGAATAGATTAGGTATAAAAGAAACAGTGGTAAATGAGTATAATAATTGATTGATTTTTTGAATTTTTGAGCAAAAAAGAGATAGATTACTTCACAAAATGCAAAGTAGAGAATTTAGACTACATTAAATTAAAAATAATTTCTCAAAAATAAAACTAATGCAACCAAGGATTAGAAAAAATGAAGGGGGCAGCTAGGTGGCGTAGTGGATAAAGCAGCAGCCTTGGAGTCAGGAGTACCTGGGTTCAAATCTGGTCTCAGACACTTAATAATTACCTATCTGTGTGGCCTTAGGCAAGCCACTTAACCCCATTTGCCTTGCCAAAAGAAAAAAACAAAAAAAAACCTAAAAAAAAAAAAAAGAAAAAATGAAGAAAACTGGGAAACAATTTTCACAGCTAGCATTTCTGATAAAGAACTCATTTTTTAAAATAAAAAGAGAACTGACTCAAATTTATAAGAATGCCACCATTCTCCATCTGATAAATTGTTAAAGGATATGAACAAGCAATTTTCATATAAAGAAATAAAAGGTATCTGTAATTATATGAAAAGAATTATCTAAATTATTGATTAGAGAAATACAAATTAAAACATCTCTGAAGTACGACCTTACTCCTATCAGGTTGACTAATATAACAAAAAAGGAAAATAATTAGTGTTGAAGAGAATGTGGGAAAACTATGACATGAATGTGTTGTTGATAGAGTTATGACCTGATCCAACCATTCTGGAGAGCAATTTGGAATCATGCATAAAGATCTGTAAGACTGTGTATACACCCTTTGATTGAGGAATATCACTACTAGGTCTATATCTCAAAGAGACTATAAAAAGGGGGGGAGTCTCATATTTAGAAAAATAATTTTAGCAGCAATTTTTTGTAATTGAGAAATTTGGAAATTGAGGGTATGCCCATCATTTGGAGGATGGCTGAACAAATCTGATATATGAATATGTTAGAGTACTATTGTTCTATAAAAATGATAAGTAGTCAGACTTTAGCAAAGCTTGAAAAGACTTGCATTAACTGAGGCTGAGTGATGGGGGAGAATTAGCAAAATATTGCACCCATCTAAAGCAACATTGTGACATGATGAGTTATGATGAATGCAGCTCCTTTCAGCAGTTCAGTGATCAAGGAAAATCCTGAGAGACCACCTGTTATAGAAAATGTTATTTACAGTCATAGAAAAACTATGAAGTCTGAATGCAGAGCAAAACATACTATGTTCACTTTTAAAAAGTTTTTTAATGCCTTTTCTTTTTCCTCATGATTTTTCCCTCTTAATTCTGATTCTTATTTCACAAAATGACTAATATGAAAATGTTATACACGATTGTATGTGTACAACCTATATTAGATTATTCACAGGGGGCAGAGGGATGGGAGGGTGGTAGGAAAATGCAAAATTCAAAAGCTTGCAAAAGGATAAATGTTATAAACTATCTTTGCATGTACCTGGAGATAATCAAAAATGCATTTGAAAAATGAAATTAATTAATGTTAATCTTTTATTGTTTTTCATAAAATCAGCTTTAGTTTTTTTAATTTATTAATTCAATGGTTTTAATTCCTTGGTTTTATTGATCTCATCTTTTATTTTCAAGATTTACAATTTGCTGGTTAATTGGGGATTTTTAATTTGCTGTTTTTTTAGTTTTTTTAGTTGCGTGCCCAAGTTATTGACCTGTTTCCCCCCAACTCTTTTATTGCTGTAAGCAATTAGAGATATGAATTCTCCCTTAACTATTGCTTTGACTGTTTCCCATATGTTTTGATATGTAATCTCATTGTTTTCATTTTCTTTAATGAAAGTATCAGTTCTTTATCTGATGTGTCATTTCTCCCTACCTTGTTATTGTGGTATTAGATTATTTAACTTCCAATTAATTTTTTATCCTTCTTTCCATGATCCTAATAAAGAATTTTTAAAATAATTTTAATTTAATTTTTAATAAAAATATACTTTTATTGCATTTATATCGTAAAAGGATGCATTTACTGTTTTTGCTCTTCTGCATTTGATTGTAGTGTATCTATGTCACAATACATCATCAATTTTTTTTGTAGTTGCATGTAACTTCTTTTTTTTTTGCATGTAACTTCTGAGAAAAAGTTACACTCCTTTCAATTTTCTATAGTGATCTATTTTATATACAACTTTAACACACTTTTATCCACATCCTTTTTTTTTCTTATTTATTTTTTGGTTAGATATTTCTAGGTAATTCTGAGGAGGGAAAGTTGAGACCTCTGGTAATATATCTTTAGTATCTATTACACTCCTATGGGTTAGGTGGCTAGGTGATGTGGTGGATAGAGCACTGGCCTTGGAATCAGGAGGATGGGAGTTTGAATCCAGCCTCAAACACCACTTTACTAACTGTGTGACCTTGGGCATGTCACTTAACCCTGATTGCCTTGCATCCAGGATCACCTCTAGTCGTTCTGATTCATATCTGGCCACTGGACCCAGATAACTCTGGAGGACAAAGTGGGGCTGGTGATTTAGCACAGCACCCTTCACTCAAGTCCAATTCATGTGCCTGTCACAGCATCACCTCCTTGATGTTGTGGTCTTTGAAGACTTCAACTTCTCATTCAAAAATGTTTATGTATACTAATTGGTGCATATATTTAGCGTTGATATGACTACATTGTCTATGGTAACTTTCAAATATTTCAATATTTCAAAATATAGTTTGCTTTATTTCTCTTTCCTTATATCTATTTTTGTTTTTGTTTTGTCTGAGATCATATTTGCTACCAATTTCTTTGCTTCAGTTGAAGATTTTTCCTTAGATTCTTACCTTTCCCCTGTGTTTATCTCTGCTTCATATGTGTTTCTTGTAAACATTATATTGTAGGATTCTGGCTCTTATTACCTCTATTTTTATCTACCTCCATTTTATGGGTGAATTGAATCCATTCACTGTTGCTCTTATGGAAATGAAGTTACTAAGAGTTACAAATATTATTGAACCTTACAGAAATTAATTTAACCTTATTGAATTGCTCATGTTCTCCTTTAAAAAATGTTTCCTTTAAATCTTGTATTTGAAGGTTAACTTTTTTTAGTCCACTCTGGCCTTTAATTAAAAATACTTGAAAGTTTTCTATTTCACTAAAATATATTGCCCCCCCACGAAAGATCTTATTCAGTTTTGCTGAATAAGTGATTCTTTTTTATAATCCTAACTTCTTTGCCTTCTGGTTTAACATATTCCAAGCCTTCTAATTCTATAGCGTGGAAGCTGTCACATACCATATAATCCTGATGGTAGTTCCATGATAATTTTTTGTTTGCTTGCAATAAATTCTTCTATGTGTTTGAACTTGGGAATTTGTTTATGATTTTTCTGAGAATTTTCATTTTAGAATTTTTTGGGGGGCAGTGATCGGTGTATTCTTTTTTAATTTCTATTTTGTCCTCTGATTCTAATACATCAGGGCAGTTTTCTTTGATTTTTTTCCCTTGGGCTTTCGGTAGTCCAATAATTCTTGTGTTATCTCTCTTGGATCTAATTTCTAGGTCTCTTCTTTTTCCAACAAGAAATTTATTTTTTTTTACTGTTTTGATTTTGTTTTGTCATACCTTAATTTCTTTTGGAATCATTAGTTTCCACTATTTCAATTTCAAACATTAAGGAATTATTTACTACAGTGAACATTTTCTCTTTCCATTTGATGAACTTTATTGTATAATAAGTTATTTTCCTTGTAAGTTTTCAGATATCTTTTCATATGCTTTTTAACTTTTTCATGATTCAATAGCATTACTCTTATTTCTTTTCCAAATTTTCTTCTACTTTTCTAATTTGATTTTTTAGAAATTCTTTTTAAATATTTCCAGGAATTCTTCTTGGACCTGAAATCAATTTTTTCTTTGAAATTTCACATGTAGCTATTATGACACTATTTTCTTCTTCTAAGTTTATGCCTTGATCCTCTCAATCACCATAGTGACATTTTGTAGTCAAGTTTTTCTTTTATTTTCTTCATTTTTCCTGCCTTTTTTGTGACTTGGTGTCTTTTGGACTTCACTGTACCAAGCTTTTTATGCAGGGGTTCTCATCTTACTTCTGGCTTTCACTGGATACTTGTTTTCTTTGAAGAAAAAGATGTTCTTCTGGCTTGTACTAAAAGGGGGAAGGCTCCCTGTTGGCAGCCCCTGATTATGGGGGTTTAGCCTCTGATATACTACAGGTTTGGAACCTTGTTGCTGGGTTGTTATGGTAACAGAATTTTTCTTTCTGGTGGCTGGCCTTAGAAAAGGAATCTTGTTGCTGGTTGGCCCCAGATGCGGGACCCTCATAATCAGCTGTCATTGAAGCAGGATCTCTCTGCTGGTAGACCGCAGGGATAGGGTCTTGCTGTTGCCCAGCCCAGCCCAGCCATGGGGACATGGCCTTGCTGATGGCTTGTTCTGGGGATGTAGTTGCTGAGTTGTGACCTTACAGGTCTGTACAGATAGCTTATCTTCCTATGAGGCTGAAACTTTGCAGGAAAGTGGAGACTTGCTGGTAGATTGCCAGAGATTTGGAACCTCATGCAAGCCCAAAGATTTGAGGTTGGAAGCTACTGTGTGTTACTGTACTCCCCTCCAACCTCAATGGGACAAACCTTTCCTGCCATGCTAGTAAACTGCTTCCCTAATCCTAGATCAGTTCTGAGGGAGTTTTCTAGTTGTTGGAGAAGAATTTGCTTGAGTTTCAGAATAGCTTTCTCACTCCATTATTTTGACACTGGAAGTCTTAATCATCTCTTTGACTAAGTTTCAAATCTTAGGATATAGTGATCAAAACCTCCCTATGATAAGGGTAGGCTGTTCATTCTTTAATCATCATCACATCAAGCTAAGAAAATCCAGGGAGATTTTCTAAAGAAGCTTTTCGACCAATTAGAATATTAGATTCTATCTAAGAGATGTTTAATCTGCATGTATTATTTTCTTAGAGAAATGGAAAAAATATTCAGGTAGTTAATGTAACTTGTCATTTGCCCTGCAAAAGAATCTTCATATCTTTGATCACAAAATTATTGTATAAATAAATTTTCCTTTTATGAATTTTTCTGAATTACTTAAAGATTAGGATGTGAGATGTAGAAAAGCAAAATTTAAGGCAAAAATTTTTATAATCTCTTTTTTAAGAAAAGCTATTGCATTTTAATAATAAAATATCTTTTTCTCATGTATTCTGTTATCTAATTATTTTCTGTTATTTTCTTTTATACTTTATCATATGCTAACTACTCATTGTATATAAATATTTTGTATCATTTCAAGGGAAAAATTATTGAATTCCACTTCCTGGTTTGTCTTGTATATGTATGTGTTATATTTTATTCAATATCTTGGGTATATATGTATTTTATATTTCCTGTTTTATCAGGTTATTTTTATATCTGTTTAATTAATTGATGTTTTTATCTTTGCTTACATGTGACATTTATTTGAATGTCTTTTGTATCAAGGAGAGCTTTTGCTACCACAATTGTTTCAAAAAATATTTTCTCTATGAATTAACCTAGGTTGCTTAGGAACAAGTTGGAAACTCAGTTACTTAAATTTCATTGTTTCTTTAATGATTGAAGTGTGTATGTGTGTGTGGGGTGCTGGTATTGTGCATAAAATTAAATACTTCTTTACCATACACTTAGGCATCTGCTTCAAAAGTAGGAATTAAATATTTTGACAAAATACAATGCATTATAGGATAGTTTGGTAATATACTATTTTTCCACCAAAGAGTTAACTATAACAACAATTTTCAAATCTATATTTGAGTCTAATTATTGACAATGAAATTTCAAAAGCAGAAAAACTTATTAAAAGTACAGAAACATTTCTCTAAAGTGCATTTACCTCCTTCTCATCAGGGATCAATCCTGCAGCAACCTTAAACCTCTGGAACAAATTCCCTACTCTAGAAATAAGCAGACAAGGCTATTACCTTTCCAAGCAGCTGTCAGGAAGACCTGTCTGAAACCATCTTTTATTCTTAGAACCTCAGTCTAAGCCTTAGTAACTCTCCTTTAGCATATTTCTTAACGGACTTGGTTATCTGGCCTCACAGCCCACAATCCAGGAGTTGCCAGTTATTAGAGGTGCAAGGCTTTCAGCCGAACAGAGTAACAGCAGGAAGGCTGATGCTGAAAGAGGAGACAGGAATCTGGAATCACATTGTGTTAACATCCATGTTAATAATGAATATTTGTAATAATGACTGTGGGCCATAAAGGAACATTCAATTTTTTTCCAGCTATATTAATTTAAAAATATAGAGAAATATTTTCTTTTTGGGAAAGGGGTGTGGGGGAAGGGGAGTGACACTTAAAATCCTACATTGAACCCTTATTATGATATAGTAGTGTGGCCTAGTGCAGCCAAGTTGAAAAAGTCATTGAGTATAAGTCCAATAGTGAACTATTTATTTAATCTAAGGGTGATATTAGATAAGTTTTAAAAATATTATTCCTCAGTAAATGATTACAATTTGAGTTATAGGGTATATAAGAATTCTGATTTATACTGATGGGGGATTATCTATACTAATGAAATTACACACTTTTGTTGAACTTTAATAATTTTGCACAGAAAGGATGAAACTTTGGTAATCTGAAAAATTCAACTATATAGAAGAATCAATTCTTTGTTAAAAATGAATGAGATGATGCTATATTATAAATTCATCAGACATGAACAACATAATTTTAAGGGTGGTTAATAGGTCAAAAACTGGGAGAGTGGCTAAAATTTGAGAGTTAGTCTGCCATCACTTGGCATATTTCAATTTTTGATGCATTTCAGAGCAACAATAAAAAACCATGCCATCAAGTTAGAGATGATGGGACTATTTAATAGAATCTATAAAGTTTCTTTCTTTTAAAAATTAAACTCATATTCCACGAAGTTAAATATTTTGAAGCAGTACAGTTTTTCCATCATTGAGAAGGAAATTTGGAAACATACTGCTTAGCATATCAATCCAATGGGAACTTCATGCAAAAGTAATATTTTAACAGCAGGCTGGAAGGAAGAATCATTACCTTGTCAAGTGACAGTTACAAAATTAGACATAGCCGTAAAGGGAATAAATGGTGGATTAAAATGTTTTTGAAGCTACTCATTTGTCTAAACTTTATTAAAGTTTTTTTTTTTTTAACAAAGGGTAATGATATTGATCGATACATTGTCATATATCCAAAGCAGAAACAATGTGAAGACAAGGTTGATAAATGAATTGTCTTAAAAAGCATTAATGCTGATGACCAGGGCTATCTGAAAAAGCATTTGCATGAATTCACCAGATTTTAAGTGTCTGATTCTAAAGGAAATAATCTGCATCAAACCAAAGCATAATAGAAACCAGAGATGTGGAAAAGGAAGTGATTTAATAGATTAAGGAGACCCAAAATACCACTCAGTGTTGCCATTATAAAACTATCATTAGTTCTTTGTATAGCCCTTTGGAGGTTTTGCATATTTAATCAGCAAATGTTTATAAATCTCCTGCTCTTTGACTACTTTATTTTATAGATTATGAATCACCATTTCATTTTAATTCTGTTTATGTTACTGTCAACATTCATTCTGGTTTAGAAAAGAAATAAATTCCAGTGTTCTAATATAATCTATTTAAATAATATTATCCTTCTCCTTAGCCTGGACTTATGTTTCTTAAGTATAGTTTATTTTATTTAATAGTGTTATAATTGATGAATTAGTAGCTTACTTTTCAGGTCATTTATTACTTTAGACATTCATTAGCCTATTCCTAAGTAAATCTAGAAATCTTTAACTTTATATGTTCTTTGTTAGCAAAGCACACTATGGATATTTGTAAATATCATGTTGGCATTAGAAATGAAAGGTCTCTGATGATGTCAAATCTTCTTTTATTTTCTTCTTTGTCCTATTGCACTGGAGTGGATTTTAATTATTTCATATAGATATAATATCATAGATATAGAAATAGAAAAATATATATGTATAAAATATATATATACACTCATTTATATATGCATATAAGCAGCTATGTGTGTGATAAACAGATACATGTATACATATGTATTCATTTGCATACATACACCTGTATATTGTATGTATGCACACATACATATCACATCAAGGCCTACTCAATTAACTCTCAATTAATAGAAGAAGCTAAGAAATAGAAAGACTAAGTTGACTTGCCTGGAGTCATAAAATTATCAAGTTTCTTAGGCAGGATTTTATCTTCAATTTTGCTGATTCCAAGCCCTGTGCCCCATACTATGCCATACTACATTTATATGCATTTCATCATATTAAGAAGCATTGGGATTCTTTGAAATGGATCTAGCAAGAAGACACCTACATCCATGCCCCTAAAACATGTATGAACTTCAAAATTAACTTTAAATACTATCATTAATAAATGAGTATTATATTTGACAGGGAGAGAAAATGAGGAAAGAAATTATTTAAAAATTGAACTTCTGGGGGCAGCTAGATGGTGCAGTAGATAGAGTACTGGCCCTGGAGTCAGGAGAACTTGAGTTCAAATGTGGCCTTAGATATTAATTACCTAGCTCTGTGACCTTGGTGAAGTCACTTAATCCCCTTGCCTTAATTAAATAAAATTTTAAAAAATGAACTTCTATGAATTCATATGAATATTTTTGCTGATTTGGTTTTTTACTTAATATGTATCTAAAATTTTGCTAGCATTCCCTGCAATTTCTGATTTACATTAAATATATCCAATAGCTATATGGAGTATTCCAGAAGGACTAGCACTTCTGGTATGAGGGTTTGCTAAATTTTTACAAGGCTGCTCATCCATCTTTGTTGTCTACCTTTACCCAACTCTTACCTGTTGAGTCCAGTAGGTTGTAGCATTTCCAATGGCCATATCCTTGTAAAAATCTTTTCAGTATTTGGGTTAAATGAGATTGATAGTAACTGAGAGTCCTCAAACCCATCAATGAGTTGGGGGAATGTCTACCAAAAGCATATGAAGACTTTGTTGGGTAGAATGGATAGAGAAGAGCAATTTGTTCCAAAGATCATGAAGGTGGCTGAAGCAGATGATGTAGCACACCTAGATTAATTAGGCATCAAAGACCCCAAAGTTATCAACAGTCATCATGACTTTTGTCTTTCCACTGGACTTCAATGATTCTGCAAGAATTAGTTTGATGACTGTGTAACTCTGCCTCACTTAAATCCAATTTGTGAACAAATAAAGTTCACCATGTGATATCATTGGTCCTCTCAAAAAATGAAGGATAAATAACAAGTATTTACATATATTTGTATATGTATTCATCTATATATGCAATCTTAATGCTATGCTATATCGATATGTCCTTTGATTCTTTGTCATCATGATGATCTTGTATCACAATCCCTGTAATTCCCTTACCCATCATTTACTCATTTGAAATAAAGTTCTTGAGCAGGGGAAATTATCTGGTGTTTTACTTCAAGATTCAGTCACATCTTTTTTTCTGGTCCCACGTAACCTGTGTTTCACTCCAAATAAAAGGATACTTCCCTTTTTCTTGAGGTCAAGTCCTTTCCTTATCTGGTCATTCCTTCTCAGCTAACAGTTCTTATGTGTCTTAATCTTCCATGCCTTTATTCACTTCCTTCTCTTATCATTCCTCTAGATTTCTCTGTATTTTGTTAAGGGCTGAAGTCATATTCCTTAATTCTTCTTCCAAGGCTAGTTCCATGCTAGGTATGATAGATCTCTCCGATACTAACAGTTTTGTGGTCTGGATTATTTTTATTTAATGCATATTCCCAAATCCTCCTCATTTTTTCTGTAAAATACATACACTGTTCTTTGTTCTCCCACTTGGGCATACCCCTAATATTGGATTCTTTCAAATTTAATTACCCTCTCCCCAGGGCAGTGTCTGGTCCTTGGGTCCTGATCAAGTCTGGCCTATCTTCATCCTGAATAATCTTCAGGTTCTGGCAGTCATTTGTGAATATTTCTAAATGCAAAATAAATATCAATGTTAAAATCATAGATAGAAATAGAATATATATTTTATAAATATAATTGAATACCTTTTCATTTTTAAATCATCTTAGCTTCTTTACTGCACCCTCTCCCCTGTTCCATCCTAAAAAGTCATTCTTTATAAAAAGAATATTAAAAGAAATAACAAAAGAGTTAGAGGGGGGAAAATGCAGCAAAATCATCACTATATTAGAAAGATCTGACCATACATGCAATGTTCCATTCCCTTGTGCTGTCCACCTCAGATTATTATTTTTTAAAAGTTGAGAATATGAATTAGTTTTATTCTGACACAGCTATAAAACACTGAAGACATCACAAATCTTGCTCTTTCAAATTAATCAAAAAATGTTGTTGGAGTATAACTGCTCAATAGCCTATACCCCACTGTTTTTTTTTTCCACCATGATCTAAGACAATTACCCATGGTTACTGAAGCTACATCTAGTCAGACACTCAATAAGAGACAGGAATAACTCAGACACTGACCACTGTCCTCTTAGCTGCTCTTCCTTTTTGTGTTTGAGCTTCCTGATCTCTGTCTTCTAGCTGATTTATGGTTATACATTCCTTTGAACCCTGCCATTGGCCAGTCAATAAAAACATCCTAGGCACTCTGCTTATCAAAACTGCAGAGAAACATATGGAGTTGAGGGGTTTTGACTTCTTTTCATTACTGCAATTCCTCCTTTTTTTGCATGCAAGTCAAGGGAAAGGCCAAGTGGCCCAGGTAACACTAAGGACATCTGTAAATATCTGCCCTAATTTCCTTATTCTATTTTCTTTTCTTTCTTAAGAATTGCTGCCAACAACAAACCACTCATGTTTAAAGTACTTTACTGTACATTCTCTGTATACTGAATTTCCAGAGAGAGACCTATGATTTCATTAATATGCAAAATTCCCAGTCAAAAAAACTTTCTCTAGCAGTGAAGGGTGGTAACCCCCTTGCAACATGAAGTCATAGAGAACTGTCGACTACACTGTGAGACACTGAATGACCTGTCCAGGGTCAGACAGCCAGTATGTATCTGAGTCAGGTCTTGAACTTTGGTCTTCCTGGCAGCCAGAGATGTTCTCCATCTACTAGCATGCTGCCTTTCATGATTTTCTAGCTATCTTTTATAGACCAATTCAAGACACCTTATTCTTGGAGTATCCCCTCATCACTTAAAAGAAATTGTACACTTCCCTTGAACCTTAAATAGAACTTTGTGAATTTTGGATACCTCCTTATTAAACTGTAAATTCCATAATGTTAGAGCTAGTGTCAGATAAAATTGGTATTAAATATTTGTTTGTTTGCTTTTTGTTTAATTGAGCAGCTCTATTTTATTCTGACACATAAAGACATGGAGGCAACCCTGGGGTTCCTGAGGGTCATGCCAGTAAATCAAAGCCTACTGGAGATGAAGTGTACAAAGGCTTTGCTCAAGGACCTGGCAATGTTTGCTGTCCCTTGACCAAAATGGTTTATTTCATAGCCTAGCACTTTGCTGGAATAGCCACAAAGTGTTAAATACATAAATGGTGGCATTCATTGATCATCTAAAACATTGTAGAGGGTTTGCAATATGCAATACTGGCCAGCATATCAGCACTATGAAAGATAACACAACCACAAAAAATGAGTTGAGGGATGGCCTTTACTTATTCTCCTAATGTCTCAACTACTTAGTAGATTAGCTGCTCCTAAGGAAGTCACTTGGCCTGGTAAAAAAAAAGTTGTAAATATATCCATATATTTTCTTGAGTCATTCATAATTTCTAGACTGAGCTGCTTCATTTCTGTTAGATCTTCCATGGACATGATATCACTTGATTATGATAACCCTATACGTTAGCCCAATTTGGAGAACACATATACATAACATAATACATACATACATACATACATATATGTGCATATATGTGTATGCATATATATGTATGTGCATATATAGCCACACATTCATATCAACATAAATAAGTTGATATATACATATATCACTTTGTGTCATATATACAATTTTATATATTTTAATATATTTAAACATTTATATAGTTTATGTTTATTTTTAAACCTAAATACATAATAAGAAAAAATAACATTGCCATGTATACAGCAGATCATAGGATAGGTTTCAATATTGAAAGTGCATTTACATTCCCAGAAAACCTGTATAGTAAGTACAACAATTCTACTGATTGGATTCAAATCTATCCAGCTTTTCTCTGTTTCCATTTAGGTTTTCTTTTGTTCTCTGCTATTTCTTTTTATTTGATTTTTCCCCCCTCAACTTATTTTTGTAGAAAAAGAAACCTAGGGTGAGAGAAGCTCATTCAAGTTACCTATGTGTCTTTAGGCAAGTTGATATACATCTTTGGACTTCAGTTTCCTCATCTGCAAAATGGGGAAAGGAGAAGAATTATGGAATTGGTCTACAAAATCTCTTTTAATTTAACTTTAAAAACTTAGGATCCATGTACAACATAACCCAGCTAGCAAGTGACAGAACCTCTGACTCTTATCCCTTTTCCACTACATCACAGTCTTGATTTATTAATCATTATGATGTAGTGAGTTATTCCATGTACTATTTTGCAGATATTTGAATTGCATAGCTTTCCATAGCATCTTTTAACATTTTAAACATTTTAAGGGACTTCTTTCTAAGGTATCATATATTTCTTTCTCTTCCTTATTGGAGAGTATGTCAAAAATAATTAAATTTTTTCATGACTCATTATCAAAATTATGAGCATTAATTATTTCACTGTAATTTTAAGTCACTAATTCCTCTGAGGCCTACTGAGGTAGGTTGAGACATTGTCTCTTACATTAAATGACCTAGATGACTGTACTTTTATCTGTGTTTATTCTTTTCCCTCTATTGCTATCATATATCCCTCCTAACAGTTTTCTGATTGATTATTATCTCCAGAAAATTTTATGTATAGTAGTCTTTCCCTGATTTCAAAAATAAATATACTCCCATCCTTGTCCTGTGGCATAAGGAACCTGGATGTTAGAGTTTATATCAATCACCCCCCCGCCATCTCACTTTCTGTGCCAGCCTCATCATTGATAGCCCTGTGTCCACAATGGATGGCTTGTGGAGATAATTTTTTTTCCTAAAAATGTTATTATATTGCCCATGCTAATGCTCATCTGCTACTCTTCTACCTACTCATACAGACTCCCACCCGTGCATCATCCTTAACCTGACATTACACTATCCAGAAGAACTTTTAGTTAGTTCTAAATTTGAAGATTTCATTGTCATGCCCTCTTGCAGATGATTTATAAAATTGTCAAATAAAATCATCCTTAGCCCCCACCTTTAGGTATGCCAAAGTTAACATGTTGGAGAACTTCTGTGGAGTAATCTAGGAATCTACTTTGGGAAACTTTGATCTAGTCCATAGAGATGTTGTACTTATTGCAGAGACATGAAGTTTCATTCCTAGCACTACTAATAACTTGTTATATAATTTTTGAATATGTCAAATAATGTTTTTGGATTATTTTCCCTTGATTTTTGTTGGAAAAATAACATGCATTGAGCATTATGACATTCTTTAATGAATAAAACTTTGTAACTTTCTGAACTCCAGCCAAAAGGATGAATTAGTTATTAGGTAGTAATTGGGATTGGTGCCCAAAATCATGGATAAAAATTAGTCTCATTCTCCAAAGGCATACTTTGTCTTTTTAGCAGTCTTTCATTCCCAATTGATACATATATTCTAGTAAAGACATATTTATATTATTCAGTATTTAGCAAGATTAAATGTATATGTTTATGTGTATATATATTTAATTTATTTTTTATTCCAGATATATATGTGAATATATATTCCCATTTATATTGTGCTGTTTTAAAAGGCACACATGTATCTATATCTCTATATCACTATATAGATACATATATAAAAATACAGTTATAGCATTAGAATCTCTATATATACAGTATAATTGCACACTTACACATCACTTTTATACATTATATTCATGTCTCTTTCCTTTCTTTCCAATATTCTAATACATTATTCCTATTCAAATGCTATTTTGTACTATTGCGCTGTTATTATTCTTCACAGATAAAGCTTTTATCTCCATGCCACTCTACACAATCCCTCCTTCCCTTAATCCCACTGTTTCCCTCCTTACCTTTATTTCTTAATATCTTTGATTTACTTAAATATTTAGCTTAAAAAAAAGATTTTCTCATTTCACCAACAGCTTATGTCTTATCTTCTAAGTATCCCTTTTATCTACTCTGTGTGTATATACATAAACATATAGGTAAATATCAATATCTTGCATGTACCTCTTTATGTTTAAAATATTTTCATTTCTGTATTTGAACAGTTTGATTTTTAAAAGGTAAAAATATTAATTTTATGGAAGGAAAACTGAGGAAATCCAATTTTTTCCTTTTAGTTTTTTTCCAAGGCAATGGGTTTAAATGACTTGCCCAAGGTCACACAGCTAGGTAATTATTAAGTGTCTGAGACTGCATTTGAACTCAGATCCTCCTGACTCCAGGGCCGGTGTTCTTTTCACTGTGCCACCTAGCAGTTCCATGATGAAATCCAGAAAAACAGATAAAATGGGGAGACACACACACACACACACACACACACACACACACACACACAAACACACACACACACACCCTATTAGGAGGATTTATCTAGTAGAAAACTGGACTTCAGATGAATGCCCTAATACTCTCTGTTTGAAGGTAGAAAAGACACTAAAGTAATGATTGCTCCAGGGTATCAATGTAGTTGATAATTTTGGAGTTTGGAAATACATTACTGAAAATAACTGTTTGGTGAATATCAGAAGATTGAAAAAAGTTAGAGACCATTGGGTTCATAACTGAAAGAAAGACAGATTTTTCCTGAGACATAAATCATAAGGTGAAGATGAGTCAATAACCACCAAAAAGCTCTCATTTGAGTCACTACATATGTGGAGGAAAGTCTAGCAAAGAAAAAACTGGTAGGAGCAGTGTGAAGAAGGTGGCAGGAGAGTAAACTGACAGAAGGGCTGCATATGTTGTCTGTGGAGTCTGCTGATTAGAAGAGAAGCATATCCTTACTTTTTCCCAGGAAAAGCCTGGAAACTTATTATAAAAGAACAGAATTCTACCAAAACTGGAGGGAGGTAAAACATCTCAGAGTTGCTGGGTTGCTTTCTAATGTCAAATTACCTGAGGGGGGTGCTAGTTCAATTTTGCTGAAAGAAGAAACTTGACTGTTGAATACTGATTGGACAAAGCAAAATCCTGTTGAGTGAAGAAAGACGGGTTCATTTGCATTTTCCAGAGAGCCAGTTTGAGAATCTTTGCAGTTCCCTGACTTGAAACAGCTGCTTGTCATTACAATAACTTAACACTTCCTTGGAACTTTGTTAAGGGTGGTTGTGAGTAAATAGTGCTTACAATACTTTATCAATTTGGAAGCAGAAATAAAATGGTTTACCTTTCAGGAGAGAAGAGAAAATAAGAAGGTAAGTAGTTACCAGACAAGTGTCTTCATGAATTAAGATTTTTTTCCCCTGAAAGTCTCAAAGACTTTAAAGCCTATATTCCATGCTTGTGATCTCCCTTGAACGACTGGTTATTCATTCCTAGGTTACTATAGGCATCTTGTCACTTTCTCCTAAGGACATTGCATAATTTAGTTGAAAAGTATGTCCTGAGTTTTTGGCTAGATTGTATTTTTTATTCCTTTATTTGTCTTGTTATTAAATATTTAATCAAAATTCTCATCAAGTTATCAGGTGTTATGAGTTGGAGTTAGCCATGTGATGGTAGTCTTTCTAAAACTCTAATCAGCTAGACTGAAGGAAAGTTCAGATGACAAGCTAGACCAAAGTGTTAGAGTTGGGGTTCAAAACACTTCTCTAGCAGCTAAAGGCTTTCTTTTCCATTAGCAATTAAGTTTCTTGGTAGTAGAAACTGTGTGCTTTTGCTTTGAATCCATAGCACTTCCCACAATGCTTTGCATATTTAACAAATGCATGTTGGTTCCTTAGTTCATTGATTTCATTTAATTTATCTAAGGTATTTGAAATATAATCTTTATTTTCAAGTTACTAAAATAATTAATATCCATATAGTATATCAACAAATATTTATTAATCAGATATGTGGAAATACTAAGCTATTCCAATTCTAATTTGTTTACTTAGGACATATGGAAATGAAAGATACTTGAGAAATACTAATTTATTTCTAAAAGAATGTCAGGATTGGTGCTTAGGTGCTGGCAGAACAGGAAAAAGTGAGGAGTGTAAGATATGAAAGTTTGTTCACATATCTTCTAAGGGCATGTCTGTTGACCTTGGAAAGTCTCAGAGATAGGTTACATGAAAAAAGTCAAATAATTTAAAATTTTATAGTGCTTTAAGGAATACTGCTTTAAATAAATTACTCATTTGAGTCTCACAACAATCCTGTATATTAAGATTCTCTAAGAGATTAAGTGAGAAGAAACAGTATAGTATTTCTTTCAAAGCTTTGGAGTCAGAGATCTAGGTTCATGTTCTGCTTCAATCATGTATTACCTGTGTGATCTGGGCAAAGCATTTAACTCCATGGGCCATATTTAAAATGAGGACATTGAATTGGATGGCATCCACAATCACCCTCCAGTTCTAAATCTGTAATTCAGTGAGGACTTGCCCACAATTACCCAGCTGTTAACTGTTAGAAATGGAACTTTTAGCTTTGGTCTTCTTTACTTTAAGTCCAACATTCTAATATGTCACATGCTATTTTGGCAGGTAATATACATAAATCTGGGGAAGTCTGTGGGGGGCAATGTCAGAGAGGTCTATCAGGAGACAGCTTGTGCATTTCCCAGCAGGTGAGCATGGGACACAGAATTGGGGGTGTTTTAGCAGTGGACAACCAAGTAGTCAATAAGCATCAGAGAGCTATCTATGACTATAAATGATGGGATCCCACTGTGAGTGCTTGTATTCAAGGGCAAGACTCTATTCTCTGGGAAAAATGAATGATGTTTGATAGGATTCAAACCTGGATCTATTAGTATATTTGGCAGAGTTCTAAGGAATGGATTTGGTTTTATAAGGAATGACTCACTAATGGGAAATACAGCACATGATATAATCTTAGGCAAAAGAACAATTCAAGAGTCAGAGAGAAATAGAATGCGAAGTCGAAGTGTGACCAAAAGCAAGGGTCCACAGATGCTAAACTATAGCGAAACTCCTATTTACAAGAGATGCTTTATTTAAAGATACTGGAGTCTGCAGATTAGGTTCAATTTTCTTAACTTTAGTGACTCAAAAGATATAGGGGCAAAGAGCCAGGCTGCTCATTAAAAAAAAAAAAAAAGGGATAATGTCAGAGTAGTTTTTGCTAATGAGAACTGAGACTTATGATCTAGACTTTCAAGTTACTTACTAAAATGCTTAATTCAATAAATTAAATTCAATAAATTAACAAACATTTATTAACCACTATGTGGAAATAATACTTGATTCTCACTGCTTAGCAAAGTGGCTTATCTCTCTCTCTCTCTTTCTCTCTCTCTCTCTCCCTCCCTCTATCAGATGTATATTCCACAAATATATTTATATGTATTTATCTATCTGTATCACACAGATAGGTATACATATACACAGATACACATGGAAACACATAGGTCACTAGACTGTTATACTCAAGTTTTTGTTTAACAGTGGGGTTATGTATTTCATGGTGTTTTATTTATGTATTTTATTGTGTCTGGTTCAATTAGTAATGGAATTCATAAAATAGCTGAAATTCTGTTCATATCCAATCTAAGCATATTAGATCACATCTTCATTTTGAATCTTTAAAGAGATACCTGTGCAAATAAGGATTGCTTCTTAGTTCCAGAATCAATAATTTCACCTATTATGTTACTGTGCTGTTCAAAAATTATACTCTTCTTTGACCTTGAAGTTGTTCTTTTGAAGTTGCTATGAGGGAAAAAGTACAATTATTACTTTTTTATAAGTATAATATTTTTTAAGATTTTTAAATTGTTATCTCAGTTTATGAACTGTGATGAATCTGATGATGAATCTGAAAAAAATATGTAAAAAATTGAATTGCATTTTGTTTCATTTATTAGTTAGAACTTTAATACATTCCATTGCCCATGTTATCATATTAACCTGATAAACTAGACATTAGGCATATCTATGTTTTTTTCTGTTATCTAGGTGGTACAGTGGATAGAGCACTGGATCTGAAATAAGGAAGATCTGAAGTTTAATCCACCCTCAGGCCTTCCTATCTATGTGATCCTAGGCAGGTTACTTAAATATGTTTGCTTTATTTTCCTCTTCTACAAAATTACCTCGGGAAGGGACAGAAATGGCAAACCAGTCCAGTATCTTTGCCAAGAAAACCCCAAATGGGGTCATAAAATGTCTGAAAGGACTGAACAGCAATATTTTTTCTATTATAGTATCATAGAAGTTAGTTTCAATATATAATTATATATCTAGAAATGGAAAGAACCTCTGAAGCCATCTAGTAAAACTCTATAATCAAACTCTGTGATACAACATGGTTCAAATTATTTATCTGAGAAAAGTGGGTAGATGCTTTTGATCCCTGCTTTACCTATAGATTTCTTGGAATAGAGAGGTAAAAATGACAGATTTACAAAAGAGCCACAGAAGTAAAGTTTGCATTCTGATAATAGCTAGCATTTGTATAATGCCTTAAAGTTTTCAAAGAGCTTATTAAATTTTGGCTCATTTTATCCTTACAAACATCTCTGAAAAATGTGGAATACTACTTTACTTATTTTACAGATTAGGAAATGAAACAGTAACTAGCCTCATAAGTCATACAAATAGTAAGGATCTGAGACCAAATTTACATTCAGGTTTTTCTGAATCAGAGTCTAATGCTCTAGTCACAGAGGCATGTGGTTGACTGAATAATTTAAAGAATATGGAAACACATAAGACACTAGACTGCTATACCTTGATGGTCAGAGAACCCAACTGGAGTAGAGAAACTAGACTTTCTTAACAGTGTGTCACCACTACTCAGTACTTTCTGTGACCATACTGCTTTTCAATAAAATCTGGTACTGAATCCTGCTTTTCTACCTCACATTTTTCCATAAGAAAATTCTATGTCACCTAGCTCTTTCTTTGACTATAATTAAGAATGGTTCATTATTTATTTTAAGCTGTGTACTTTGTCATTTATAATACCTGCCCTCATGCTCATCTTCCTCCATTTTCCTATCTCCCCCAATTAGAAAATGACCCCACTGGTTTGTGTCTCAGATTTTGTGCTTTATTCCTTGCTTTTGAGGAACTGTTTGCAATAAAAATAAAGATAATGTAGGAAAAAAATAATTATAAAGAATTTGAAAGGTGATGTTTTCATTTAGGGTTTCCTTTCTTTTCAAGGTTGAGTTTAAATTTCCAGAGGACTAAGTAAATTTCATGATGACTTTATCCTTCAATCACTGAGCTAACAGAAGTTGTGACTTCTCCAAGGTAACATAGCTAGTAATCTGAAGCCAGATTTGAACAGAAGTCTTCCTGTCTCCAAGCTTAGTTCACTATCCAAGGGGCTGCCTAGCTTCCTATTGACTTTCCATGGTAGAACACAAAAGAACTCTACACCTTTCACAACTTTAGGTGAGGGAAAATAAGAGGAAGAGCTAAATTAGAAGGAAATATTAAGGTAGCTGAGCAGGGCAAAGTAAGTGCAATAGATTCTTGGTTTATTAATGTAATTCGTTTCAAGATTCTGTTTGATATGTGATTTATCAGCATTGCAAAGTGAATTTTCCCATATGAAATAATGTAAAATCAGATGATCAGTACCTTATCCCCCAAAATATTCATATAGTCCTGATTGTTTAAAATTTTAAGTAAGTTTTTCCCTTGATACACCTGAAATATAATAGCAAATGTTAGTATACAACATAAACTGAAAATAAAACAACTTAACCTGTTCTTTACCTTTGAGGATAATTTTCCATGAGAATATTGGGGATTTCAACTTTAGGAGAGTTCTTTCTTAAGCTACTTTCACTAAAAGTAAGACCAGCACTACTGCCTTCATGTATTTTCATTTTTTACAATCACTTTCATGTTTTGATTGATTTTCTTCTTTACATTCTGAGTTAATTGGAGAAGGGAGGTACTTGAAGTAGGTATATCAATTAGGAAGCTATACAACAGCCCAAGTAAGAGGTTATGAGGGCATGAGCAAAGGGGATGATTGTGAATAGTGAGAAGGGGCTGTTCATGGAGAGAGTATTGAAGTAGAAATGTACAACATGATTTGAGTGAGGTTACTTTGTAAAACAAAACAAAACAGAACAGAGAAATTGTCCTAGTTGAGCAATATCTCTTCATGAGTCAATCAAGTTCAAACAGAATGTTCATACTGAAAAGTTTTGTTCGTCCTGCAGCAGGACACATTTTGGGAAAAAATATTTCCTCAACCAATGAAGCATACATTAACCAGGTTACTCATAAATCAATGTTCTACTATATTAATTACCTATACCTTCCATTTATTCCTTTAATTGGAAAACAAGAAGTTCTGGCCTGCAGTTTCATTAACCCACCATTGTATGTCCTGTCAAGAACAATCTCATTTGATTATTTGGGAAAAGTATCCCTCATGGAAGAACTAAAAGAGGAAATTTTGTAATTTTAGTGAGATCACTCTGATTCCTGCTGAGAAGCTAATGTTCTTGAGTTCTCTGATTATACCTTTGGTGGTTGTTTAGAAGCAGAAAAAATTCAAGAGGGACAAATTATATAATATTTTTTCTACTCACAATGAGAAGGCAATAAGAAAAGGTGAAAATAGATGAATAAAGAGTATGAGAGTGCTGAAGCATCAGAAACTTTAACAAATAATTTGAAGTGAAAAGGAATGTGTTAAATTGGATTATCTACTCATATATTTAGCCCTTAAAACAAAAGGAAAGGTAGATCAATATAGGTGTGGAAATGTTAAACCTTAAAAAGATGCATTTATGAATGTGTAAAATTACAGATAAAAATTTTTCATTTTCCCATAAAAATGTAGCATTATTTAAAAACTGCAAAAAAGCATGCAAAATAGCTATAATGATAGTAAATATATATTATCCCTCTAGATCAAGCCATAAGTAATGACAGTTTGAGAAAGGTTGAGTTTATACTTAGGCTAGGTGTCTTGCAAATGAAAAGCTATTTAAGCGCTAAAATCAATTGACTATATAATGCCATGTTTTCTGATGGGAATAGCATATGAAAGATGCCTGGAAGTTGTTTGTTACAATGGTAAAATGAGATTCTACCTCTAGTTATAATCTACCCATACATTCATCATTATAAACCACTTCATTTTTATTTTATTATATTGATTTGCTTTGGCACCCAAGACAGTTTGTACTCCTACAAAATTCAGAAAACATTGATTTACTTAAATTATTCAATACTTTACTGTATAGCTATTATGTCATTTAACATTTTAGACAAATCAATACAATTTTTTAATTGCTTGTCTTATACTGAAGGTACTATAGAATGTATTTTGTAGGAATCATTCATTTGTTTAGTATCAATGATGTTTCCTAAATCAACTATTTTAAGAAAATAACAAAATAGCTGCTATAAGAAAATACCCAAATACAGTCATACAGGATGAATAGTTTAGACTTGTGGAAATATATAACATTATAGAATCCTTATTAAGCACATCATAATGCTATTTTTCAAACAACTTTAAGATATACTGCTGCCTTTCAAAAATACATAAATTTCTACCATCCCTTTTATAGTCTCCCTAAATTTTTATCTTAAATAATTATGATGGATAAGTTACTAAGCATGTTCAAGCAAGTAATTTCTATCCCTAGAGTATATTCTGAAAAACTTTTGACTATAAGCCAAAACAGTCATTTTCAGGAAAGAGAGTTCCCAGAAAATATTTCTAGATGTGAATATAGGATTAAAAGGATCAGGTATTTGTTGTTCTTCTTCAGTTGCATTCATCTGAGTCTTCATGGCCCTGGCCCTGCTTGGAGTTTTCTTGGGAAAGATACTGAAGAGGTTTACCATTTCTTTCTCCAGCTTATTGTATAGATGGTGAAACTGAGACAAACATAGTGTTATGACTTTCCCAGAGTCATTCAAATAGTGTCAGGAAGACTTGAGCCAGGTCTTCCTGACTCTGGACCTGACCCTTTAACCACTTTGCCACTAAGCTGCCACTAAGAGAAAGATCTTTATGAAAATGGTCTAATCAAAATTATATAGCACTTTGATTATCCAAAATTCCATTTTATTTTATTTTATTTTATTCTTTTTTTAAAATTCTGTCATTGCCTTTTTTATAAATGATTGACACTGAACAGACAATCATGGGTGGAACATTTTCTGGCATCTAAAACTCCTTCTGTCAGTGAGTTGTATGGCAAGCATAAGAAATTCACTCATGGATCCCAGTTCTACATTTTCAAGCTGAGAAAATATGCTATTTATGAAATGACTCATATCAACAAACTCCTAGAGAATAACCTTTAGTAGACAGAATAGATGAATGGTTCAATTCCTATCATAGATATAAAACTGAAAGACAATTTAGAGGTGATGAGTCCAATTCCTTCATTTTAAAGAGTAGGAAAAACTAAAAACCATAGAGACAGTCACTTTCCCAATATCTTACATATGATCCTAAACAAATAACTTCTCCAAACATCACTTTTGTTTTATTTTGTTTTTTCTTCCTATGAAATGGATGCTGATACTTATAATGTAAAATATAGTTATTATTGATTTTATTTTCTACTGGGCCTATTCTTTTTTTTTCTTTTTTGTTTTAGGTTTTTGCAAGGCAAATGGGGTTAAGTGGCTTAACCAAGGCCACACAGCTAGGTAATTATTTAGTGTCTGAGGTCATATTTGAACTCAGGTTCTCCTGACTGCAGGACCCATGCTCTATCCACTGCACCTCCTTTGACACTCCCCCTTTGACACTATCTTAAAGGAGAAATCAATTTCTAAAGCTCTTTAGAAATGTGTTCGTTGAGAAAGGCTCTTAGTGAATTTATATCTAATTTGCTTCAAAATTGTTATAGCAAGGTCCCCAATGATTGGAACAAACAATTTTTTTTTTTTAGTGTTTTGTTTTTCTATTCTAACAGCATCCAACTCAGTGAGAATATATTAAAAATTAACATTTACAAAGAATCAAAATTAGCTTTTGAATCATCCCAAATTATAAAATGGGACAGCTAGGTGGAACAGGAAATAAAGGATTAGCCTGGGCATCAGGAAGTTCTGAGTTCATATTGAGCCTCAGACACATACAAACTGTGATATGTCACTTAATCCTGATGGCCTGAGAAAAAATGTTTGGCACTTTCTATGTCAACCAAAACTAGACCATTTAGTTTGTTTTCATAAATTTGATGTCATTTTTTAAAAATCTATAACAAACTACACAAACTTGAGTCATCACTGTGTCATCATTTTCATGTTTCAGGTTAAAGTCAGGAATTCTTGATTTCAAGTACCACTTCTAATACATACTGTCTATAACAAGTTGAGAAAGTAAACAAATGGTTTGGTAATGAGCATGGTCCTCTAAATCCATGATTTTTAAAGTAATTCAATTCTATAAGCATTTATTAACTACCTCCTTTGTGCTAGGGTTGAGGGATATAAATAAGAAAAAGGAGAGTATCTGCCTTTAAAGAGTTAGTAATCTAATGGAGGAAGACAAAACATAACAGGAAGCTAGAATGGTATTGGGTTGCATCAGATCATACCTGCCTTGGGGGCATAGTATTCCATGGACTTGAAATACAGCAGATAAAGAGTGAAATGATTTGGAAGTCCAATTTCGGCTTTCCATATAGGAAAGCTTTGGGAGGAGTTTAGTGCTCCACCTCTAATAATACTTTCCTTCAAATGAAAGGGAAAGAAGGCTGAAGGAAATAGATAGGCTTGGTTAGCACCATGAAGCTGAGGCGAAAAATTAAAAAGATTATCCTTGATGGGACATTTTATTCTTATGAAACTGAAACGAAGCAAACCTGCAGATGGAGATTGGCGTGTTGATTTGAATTGACAGAGGGAATTCCCTTACTAGGAATTTCTTGTAAACATGAAATAACAGGTTCCAGTCTAGAAACAAATTATTAATGTTTTATAGCTATAAATTACAAAAAAACCACCCTTTCTGAAAAATTATGATTACTCTTGATTTCAACAGTAAGACATTATGGAGTAAGTAAACTATAGTATAATATGAGGAGAAGAAAAATCCTAGGATAGGGTAGTGTTAGATTCCTTCTAGTAATCATGAAATTTTAGTATTATATAGATAAATAAGAGCATTATAATTAAAATGAGTTTACCATTAGAGAATGTTAATTTCAGAGTCCATAATTTCTTATTGTTTGTGTTTTTCATTTATACCATTTTAAGAAATGAAAAGGGTAAAACCTTAGTAGTTTTCCATAATCCTTGTGCTGGTATACCATTACTTCTTCAATAAAGTGGGAAAAGAACACAAGATATATCAACCACAAAACAGCATCATGAAGAAAAAAAATAAAGAAAGAGAGTGAAAGGAAGGAAGGAAGGAAGGAAGAAAGAAAAAGAAAGAAAGAAAGAAAGAAAGGGAAAGAAAGAAAGGAAGGAAGGAAAGAAGGAAGAATGGAGGAAGGATTGAAGGAAGAGAGAAAGAAAGAGAAAGAGGAAGAGGAAGAAAGAGAAAGAAAAAAGAAGGAAAGAAGGAAGGATGGAAAAAAGAAATAGAAAGAAAGAAAGAAAGAAAGAAAGAAAGAAAGAAAGAAAGAAAGAAAGAAAGAAAGAAGAAATGACTGTTCACTTAAGTGTGAATTCTTTCTGAATCAGTCCTATTTGAATGTCATAAGATTGTTGACTGGGGAAGAGGAAAGGTTAAAAAAATTCAATTGCCAAGTAGAAGAAGTGATAAAGATGAGATTGTATCAAGCCATCAAATTCAAAGAATGGGAAATGGAGTAAAAACAACCTTTATTCCATCAGCATTCTTTAGATATGAGTTAAAATAAGATTGCATTATAAAATACTCAAAAAGAAGTTGAAGAGAACTCAACACTGAATAAAACTAGAATGCAGGCAATGACAAAAGTAAGCAAACAGAAAAAAATGAAAAATGAAAAGGAACAGATGTTATCTCTAGCTCTTGTTTTCAGTCTTCATCCTTCCTATAGTTCATATATGTGGTGTTCCCACCATAATGAATATCTCCCTCTTCTTAATGTATACTTATAGTGGAAAACAAGAGAACAATAGGAGTTTGAGTGTATGAACAAATATCGAGTGTGTAGTGTTTACACTAAAAGGTATAAAAATATAATTACTCATTTTCCATGCATTTCATTTGAAATGGTCATTTAAGAAGATGAAGTTGGGAAGGTCAAAGAACCCCCCCCCACCCCACCCCCCCCAAATTTTGAATAGAAAATATTCTAAGGGAAGGTTAGAGGGTTGATGGGATGTGAATAATGGGGTTGAGTCTGAAGTTAAAAAAACTCTGGCTACTACTGGCTATGGGATCCTGAGTAAGTCTCCAAACTTCTCTCAGCACTCTAGACAACTTTCTAGCAATATAAGTCTTACCTTCATTGGTAGAGGGAGTTTTCTCATTAAAGGTAATCATTAAATGAAATCAAGGGTCCAGTATCTATCTTTGACTAAATACCTCGAACAAATCATACAATTTCACCAATCAACTTCTAGTACAGCCATATAAAATAATATGATTAAGTGATTGTTATTGTCCTTTCTAATTGAAGAAGACCATGACAGCATATGAATGATAGCATGACTTGAACATTATGTTAATTATAGTGTTGTACAAAGGCATCCTTCTCATTGCCTCTTCCAGAACTGCTTTCACCCCATGGCCTGGTCTAATAGCAAACAGGATTTCTGGTGATGATCTAAATAAAATGGGAAGCTACTGCCTTTTGGATGGAATATTTCCCATGTTACTGAGGCACCATGTTTATTGCTGTAACACTAGGTAGAGCAGGTAATTTATGGTGCATTTTCCCGAAGCAATAAGCTGAGCACAATTATGAAATAAAAACCATAATCTATGGGGAAAATGATGTTAGAGGCATAGTATTTTAAAACTTTGTCAAAAAAAACCCAAATAATATCACAATTTCATATAAGACTAATGGAAAGTTAATATATAAATATATGATATATAAATATATTATAAATATAATATATAAATATAAATATATAAATAAACAGTGGCCCTGATGAAGACTCTTAATTGCTATTCAACCTTTCTAGTTGACTTGATCTCTAGCTGGCCTCCAAACCCAGATGACTAAAGAAGGGAAAGTTAGTCTGGTGACTTTGCACAGCCCACCTTCACTTAAATCCAATTTAATTGCATGTCACTACCAGGATGTTTTGATCCTCTTGGAGAATGAAGAACAAATAGCAGTCTTTGTTTAGAGCACATTGAACCCATAATTCCAGGTTTCAATTAGCCCAGAGATACTACAGGAGAGGAGTGAGAGAGAGGTGGGGAAGTGAAGCAGACATGATAGAGTATTGGGATGTACATTATCATTGTACCTTGACAGAGACAGAGACATTTGTAGAAATGTGTCTCTTTAGCCTTTTGACTTTTTATTATTCTGAATTGAAGCAGTTTTCTGACTCTTCTTGCTGATTTTCAGTATAAAAATCAGAGAAGCAAACTCCAAATTTAAGTTATGCCCCAAATGTCCCCTAACATATAAATCACTGTGGACAAATTCTTTTAATTAGAATTCATTATATAACAGAAAAAAGAAAATATTCAAAATTATAGACAGTATCATAAATAACAGTTACAAAGAAAGTTGATTTAGAGGTCATTAACAACTACTACTGTATATGCTTACTTTCTTATTTCTATAGCTGTATAAGAATGACCAAGGTAATTTCAAAGGACTTATGATAAAACAATTTATTTATCTCCAGAAGAGAGGCAATGGACTCAGAGCATAAACTAGTGTGTCTATACAAATCAGTGTGTTTATACAAACCTACCAAAATATATTCTATATAAAATATAGAATACAATACAATATTATTTATTGTTGTTTGTCCTTCATTCTTTGTTTTAACTATTTTTATTTATTTAAGGCAATGGAGTTAAGTGACTTACCCAAAGTCACACAGGTAATTATTAAGTGTTTGAGGCTGAATTTGAACTTAGGGGCCAGTGATCTATCTACTGTGCCACCTAGTTGTCCCATCCGCCATTCTTAAAGAACATGACATGGACAGAGTGCTGGACCTGAAGTAAGTCCTGAATTCAAATCCAGCCTCACACTCTTACTAATTGTGTAAACCTGTGAAAATCTCTTAAATTCAAATGATTTCAGTTTTCTTATCTGTGAAAATGGCAGTAATTAAAGCACCTACCTACTTACCATGGTGGTAATTAGAATCAAATGGGATAGCATGCACATACATACATATATCATACAATATACCTATTACAATAAAAATGGATGTTCTGGCCTTAGATTTAAAGAAAAGATTGTGATAAATGCTGTTTAGAATATTTTATCACTCTTTCAATGATTCCTAGATATCTGCTGCCAGAAAAACTTACTATTTCAACAACCAACATTCTCTCAGTGATTGCCTTGTGTACAAATTAAGGACCCATGAGATCACAAAAAAATGAGAACATATTAACTATGATAACATTTGGTAGAAGCAGAACAAAGGACATCATTAAGAATATGTATGCTCAGCAAATAGTATGGGACAATTCTCTATGAAGCTTAACTAACCTTTGATTGTTTCACTGGTATATCTTTTTTTCCTTGTTTTTCTATGGAATTTTATCTCATTTTCCCAAGGTCTCTGTTGTTTGCCATCATGCTAAATAGCAAATCTGAAAATTAAGTGCTTGTAAGGGTGGAATTTGATTAAATTAACTGAGCATTCAACCAACTAACTAACCAACAAATCAATCATTCATCTTACCTTCCTCAACAAAATTAAAAGTGCTCCAACTTGACACCTTTATCAGGTGAGAGCACCTTTTTTGAATCTAATCAAAGTCATTGAACAAAATGTCAGGAGTCTTTAATCATTTTAGGAGGAGTGAAAACCATTGAATCAAGTGAAATGACCTGACACAGTAAATATCCTGATATTGACTCTAGAAGCTTAATTGTAGTTTACTGTTCTTATGCAAAATACCAGATCATTTTGGAATCTGCTCAGTTGAATGGTAGACTAGTTTAAAGAGAAACAAACCCTTGAGTCTGTGCTAAACTTATGGTATAAACTAATGGGGAAAAATGTAAATTTACCTCCTGAGTAGAAATTGTATATTTTTTACAGAAGCTTTTGGAAAATCTTAGCCTTCACTTAATTGTCTAATGCAGAGGAGGGACCTTGATGGTGGGAATATAAATCTTTAGGAGAGGAAGATCTTTTGCTTTCCTTACTTTCAATTGACTAGATTATTGCTGACTCCAGTTACTTATAGGATAGGTTCTGGAAATCATTGAATAAGAAAATAAAATTTATTGTGAAATTTCCCAGTCAATTTAGAAGTGATGAAATTAGGAAAATGTTTTATATGTGATAAGTCTCATATATTATATTTATCAGAGTTTAAAATGTCAAAAATAAAGGAATATTGTGAGAAATCATTTTGGTAAAGGGGGGGATACTAATTTATGAACAAGTTACTTTCCCTAAGTATTGCTTTCCTTATCTGTTAAAAGATGAGGTTGGATTAGATGGACTATAAGATCCCTCCAGCTCCATATCATGATCATTTGATCTCATTATATAATGGGTATTTAGCATCAGCAGTCCCTTCCTTTCTATTTTCCCCCTTAGTCCTCACATAAATACATATACACTTTTTTCCTTCTCAAATGATACCCAATCGATAAAGTACTATGTAGTGTCTTTTTTTCCTAGTTTTACTTTGACCTCCATAATTTAATGGCTTGAAAAGTCAGGCCTAGAAATACCTTTAGTATTACTAATGGTAGTTGACCTTTAGTATTACTCCAACACCATTATTTCTTATTACTTTGAAAGAAGGGATAGCTTAGCCCATCAGAAATAGACATTGATGAATTTGTAGGAGCTAAACATATACCATTTCCAATGTTAAGACAACACTTAAGATAGGAAACAATCATCTCCATTAGATTGAAGATGCTTTCACTTTGATATACATATGTGTTACCTTTACTCCTTGTAGAAGAATTATAGTTCAAAGCAATAAATCATAATAAATTTGTATTATAACTGATATTTTTACCCCAAACAACCTGACTAATTATCAAAGGGGATTCTTCTTGAATAAAAATTTATAAGAATTTAAAAATTTCCTATGGTAGGGGTTCAGGGTGAAGGTTACCCATATCTGTTATCAATAACATAATTTCATGGAATTTATTATCCACTGTTTGTGTTTACTCTCCATTGCACCTATACAGATATATTCTTGTGTCTTACTTTTTAGGTTGAATTCTCTAGTGAATTTAGAAATGATGTAATTAAGAAAATGTTCTAAGCTTATGCATCTCAAATATTTAATTTTATGTCAATTTAAAAATATTAAATATAAAAATAATACTGTAAAAATCATTCTGGTCAAATGAACATGGAATAAGTGAAACCAGAAAGAGGTGATTCTGAACATGATTCATGTAAGATGTAATTTTCTAAAAAATACAGGGGTATTGATAAAATACAGGGAGGAAACAAAATACAGGGAGGAATAAAATAAAATACAGGGAGGAAAAAGGTGTCTGTATTTAGGTGCAGAACATATTATACTGAATTGTTAAGAGAGAAGTTTGAGCAAGTGCTGTACTGTAGGAGATAATAGAACAAGTTATTTGATGAAATATCTCATAGTACTTCCACAATTAAAATCTAAATTCAAATCCAGAGTTTCCATTATTTAAAATTTTTAAATTATAACATATATGCAAGCATACATGCACAGATAAACACATATGAATATATATATATACATATGAATATAGGCAGACCCATAGGCATGTGTGCATATATTCGTTTATATGTTTGCATATTTTGCATATATATGTACATATCCATCACCAACTACTAATCCTTTCCTCTCTGGCTATTTTATATCTGTGCTATTGAAAGACAAATTTACCATTAACTAATTTATTTTGACAAAACATGATCTCCAAATGATCTGATTTGACATTATCTTATTATCAGATTTCTTGAATAAGATAATCTCATTAACAGTGCCTCAAGATGTCACTTTAGAACCATTTGGTTGCAGAAAGACAGATATAAACTAGTTATGAGATACAGTTCTTGTTACTTAAATTAATGAGGGCTGCTCTGGTTATTGTTTGCAAAATAATATGTTTATTATATCACATTTCCAGAAAGTATAAAGGAAAGTCTTTCCCAAGGAAAGGAAAACCTGGAAAACTTAGAAAAGGAGGAAAAAAGTCACATGATATTGCTTTTAAAATGAGAAATGCATTCAAATATAATTTTTAACTTGCATAGTTAATGGTTATTAGGGCTTATAAAATACTTGAATTAACAAAAATAGTTATCAGCACTATTATTATAAGTTATTATTTTTCAAAATGGATAATATTTTTGAATTTTAAAATTTCCAAATTTCCTCCCAGTCTTCATCCCATCACCCACCCACTGGGAAGGCAATAACTATAATAGCCATTATAAAAAATGGAATCATCAAAAACATATTTCCACATTAGCCACTTTGCAAACAAAACAAACATGACGATTAACAGAAAAAATATATCAATTACTCATCTATCTGGAGGTGTATAGCATTTTTAATCAGTAATTATTTGAAATGGAAGAACATTAGTTTGATTAGAATTGTTAAATTTTCATAGTTTATTACTGTTGCAATATTGCTTTTATTATATTTGTGCATTGTTCTTCTGCTTCTACTCACCTCACTTTACATAAGTTCATATAAATCTACCCAGGTATTGCTTAATTCATCCCCTTCATCATTTCTTACATAAGCGATCACTTGTTTAGCCATTCAACAACTGAAAGACATCCCCTCAGATTACATATCTTTGTCAAAAATAAGTGCCATAAATAAAATTGTAGAAATGGGTCCTTTTCCTTTTTCTTCTTCTTGAGGGTATAGAACAAGAAACAGTACTGACTCAAAGAATATGCAGTTTTAGAGTTATTTGAACTTAGTTCCAAGTTGTCCTCTAGGACTAGTTCAAAGCTTCACCAACAGTACATTAATGTACCTATTTCTCTCATTTCCTCCAACATTTATAATATTTTTCCCTTTGTGTTAGCAAATCTGGTAGATGTGATGTATTATTTCAGAGCTGTTTTATTCTGCTTTTCTGTAATTATAAGAGATTCAGAATATTTTTATGTGACTATTGAAAAATTTCTTTTATTCTTTTGGAACCTATCTTTTCATATCCTTTCATCATTTATCAAGTAAGAATGATTTATATTCTTTTTTAAAGGTGATTTATATTCTTATAAATTTGACTCCATTGACTGTATAATTGAGAAATGATTCTTTTATCAGAGAAACTTGCTTTTAATTTCCCTCAGGTTTCTCTTTTCCTTCAAATTTTGGTTACATTACTTTTGTTTGTGCAAAAGCTTTTTAATTTTATATAATCAAAAGAATTCATTTTACCTTCCATGATCCTCTCTATTTTTTAGTTCTGTTTTTTTTTCCCTTTCCAAAGATCTGACTGAACAAAGTCTCTTTTTTGAGACTTTCCTAATTTGCTTATGCTCTCATCTTTTATGTGGAAATCATGTACCCATTTTGAATATATCTTGGTGAATGGAGTATGCTTAGTTTCTGCTAGACCAATTTTTCTATTTTTCCAATAAGTTATTTTCAAACAGCATATTCTTGCCCCTTTTGCTAAGATATTTGTGTTTATCAAACACAATAGTATTGTATTCCTTGTTTTTGTATATTTGATTCCTAATTTATTCTATTGATCAGTAACTCTATTGCTTATACAGATCTTATTGTTTTGATGATACTACTTTGCAGTATAAAATTGAAATTGAAAATGGGTAAGCATGAATAAAAATTAAATTCATACTGAATTCTTGTGGTTTAGTAATTATATAGTTCAAAGGAAGGAGAAAAATGGGTATATAGATGAAATTTTCAGTTATCAATTCACAGCTGTGGAGGGTGATAAACTTGGAGCTGAATGGAAATGTAAGGGGTCATTAAATATAGACTGTTTTACATAAAGAATAATTAAATGTCTTAATTAAGGTATGATGGGTAGAAAAGATCAGAAGATTTGAACTCAGACCTTCACAACTCTAAAACCATCTCCTAATCCACTCCCACTCCCTACTCACTCCCCCCCCCCAATGCTCATACATTTGTGTTTACTTGCTTAGGATTATTTAAATGTTAATTAAACCTAAATATATGATTGTAAATTCTAGCTTGTATATTCATTTTTTATGTTTAGAAAATTCAGCAATTTTGATTCCTGAGTAATTCAGGAGATTTAACTTTTCAAGAAATAGTAAATAGAAGGTAATATTCCAGACAAGAACTTCTCATTACTGTGCTTTTCAGCCTTGCCCTCTCAAAAGTAGTTTAATAATACAAATTTTTCTTTAAATTTAGAGGAGGAAAAAGGGGAGGAAATGCAATGCTGTTACATATTGATAGTTTTCTGACTGTTTTAGATTATATGAAGATTTTTTAGTGGCAAAGGTGTCACTAAAAAAGAAAATTAAGAAATTGTTTAATATTTCTATCACAGGTAAGTGGAAAGCCAGAAGGAGAATGTAAATGTATTCAGAAGGAAAAAGATGGTGAAAAGATTTCAAATACAACACAAATACAGCAATCAAGATGGATGAGGACTAAGGGGGGAAATGGAACTAGAAATAAAAAATAACTAATTACTTTGGAGACAAAAGTGTCATTTCAATACATGACTTAGAAGCCAGATTATGAGGGACCAATGAGAACTTTTTGGTGTTTGGAAATTCATTTTAAAGTTTCCTTTTAAATGACTGTCCAAAGATAGGGTGAGTTTGATGGTCCATATTACAGACATCTTGTAAAAACATTAAAAACATTGTTTTTAAACTATTGTAAACCAATGGAGACTGACTACTCTTTGGTATATGTTAAGAATAAAATTTTAAAAAGTTTCTGTTTATGTTAATAATGAATCATAAAAATTCAGGAATTTTAATGTTAAGATCTGTATGAGTTTAAAGATATTCTATCCTAGACTGAGAGACATTATGTTCAGCATTAAGAGAAGGAATAATTCTGCTGGGCAGAATACATTTGGTGTATTGAGCTTGCCTATGGTTTCCACATTTTTGGAAGGGCATGCATTGACAAAGTAGAGCCAGGGTCTTATGGGTATTGAATCAAAGAATCAGCAGTATTTGCCCTGAAAAGAAGAAGATAGTGAACCAACATGATAGTATTCAAGTATTTGTAGGGCTTATCATGGGAAAGTAAAGTCAGACTTTTTTGGGGGGGTGTTTTTTTTTTTTAACAAGGCAAATGGGGTTAAGTGGCCTGCCTAAGGCCACACAGCTAGGTAATTATTAAGTGTCTGAGACTGCATTTGAACCTAGGTACTCCTGACTCCAGGGCAGGTGCTTTATCCACTGCACCACCTAGCCGTCCCTAGTCAGATATTTTTTTAGACCCTTGAATATAGCACTAGGAGCAGTGAATGGTTGGATATTAGAAAAAGGCAGGCTTTAGATTAATGTGAAGAAAAATGCTGGTTGGATTGTAATCTGAGCCATCACCAATTTATGTTTCAGTGACTACAAAGGCAGCCAAGGAGTTACCACCAAAGCTATAATTTATCTTGACTTTTCTTTTGAGCAGAGAGATAGAACCTTCACTAGAAGCTTCATCATCAAGGGAACAGTAGAGCAGCACAGATAACTGAGTACAGACAACAGTCTAACTATACAAAATATGGATGCATATTTGCTATCATTTCAGAAATATTCTCCCATATAGCAACCATAATTAGGAGATAAGAACTGAAGGAGAGCAACAGAAACCATTGTTGTATATTGGCATCACATCTATAAATAGCATCTTCACCAATTTTGGGCAGCAGGTCTCTTCTGACTATTAGCAACATAGAAACAATATTTTTACAATTCTATCATTAACACATTTCTGGTTAATGTTTGACTCATTAACAATTAATATTCTGTTAATCATCAATTATCAACTAAACCGACCATGGCCTATGTGTGACAATGTATCCATAGCTTAAATACCTTCTATTTGAACTCTTGCAAAAAAGATTCTGATAATAATTGCGGTCTTCAGACAAATTCTTCTATGATTTTAGAACAAACTGTATGCTTTTCATCATTGGCATTAGTAAGGGACTCTTCAAGATAGGTTAACAGTTCCTCCCAACATTTTCTTTTCTTTGTTTTGTTTTTTAGTTTCCAGACATGACCAACATCAACAATGTCAATTTATTTCACTGTTTCTTCTATAGGAAAATTCTTTAGCCTATGTCCATGGGCAGTGCCATCAGCGATAGACAGTAGCTGTCTAGTCTCTTCAAGATAAATGCAAATGTAAGATCCCAGAATATGACTCCCTCATATGGAAGGTATTTCAACAGTCTTCTAAAGGTTTTTGATAGAGGATAGATGTCAAACATGAAAAAATGCTGCCAAAACATTTCTGTAGACAGAAGATTAAAAAGGAATTGGGAAACATTTAATAGAATAAAATTCAAACATGACATGTATAAACTCTTAAAATATGATTTTCTAAGTCAATTAGTCCCCACAAAGATCCTTATGTGCAGTTTACTGGAATCTGTATTTTTGAAGTTTGACCCTCTGTGCTAGAGAAATAAATAAGGACTAACCTCAAAAAATTTCTAGGGAACAACTCAATTTTGCAGAAGCCTATGGAAATGCCCAGAGCTAATTAACATTTTTGCATCTCTTTCTTAGGGGTCCTGGGCAGTCATTGCCTCCAGACTGAACTCAAAGTGTTTCTTTCTTATTTGCAGATCTGACCATATTAGTTCTTACTCAATCAACAAACTCCAGGAGTTCCGTATTTCTAGAATAATGTATAAATTTCCCTATTCTAGCTTTTAACATCTTTCACAGAATATTTCATTGTTCTTTTCAGCCTTATTATATAATAATATTCCACTCATATTCTTCAATGCAGTCAAATTGATCATTTCTGTATTTATCAAAAATGACCCTCACTCTCCTCTGTCCTCTTTTTTAAGATGCAGTTCAAATACCAACTTCTACAATGCAACTTTCCTTATACACCCAAGTACCAATGCCCTCCTTCCCCAGCTGTCTTATAAAATCCTACTAGATATTAATTTTCTCTATATTTATACCGTATATTCATGTATATATATATATATGTTTTTGTTTCCATGTGTATATGTGCATATTTACATAGGGATATATGTGAGTGTGGATCAGCTCTCTATTATAATGCAAATTCCTTGTCAATATGTATTGCTTCATTCTTCTTATTGTCAACACTTAGCATAGTACTTAGGCAGCTAAAAGTAGTTAATGTACACCCACTGATTGGCTTATAATAAAATCCATTTAGGCAAATTAATAAAGGAAAGAAATTAAGTGTTTTAGATTTGTTTTCTCAGTGTTGAAAGCTAATTGATAAACATAAGTAGATTTGATCCTGTTCCCTTGTCTGGGGCAAATGTCTATATCAATGTTCTGGAGAAAATATTTGCTGAGAATTTATATATAGAAGTTGCTAACAGAGCAGTTTTTCATTACTTCTCTATGACATAGTGCTAAGATAAAGAAAGAATAAAAGAATCTATAATCTTCTTTAAAAAAGGCTTTCTGAAATATAGAATCTAAATTTGAAGAAGGAGAATTTTGAGGAATAGAAGACAGAGGAAGAGGGAAAAAAACAGAACAAGGAGATGAAAGAGTATAACCCTACTTTTGCTTAAGGCATCAACCAATTTTGAATCTAGAAGTGATTAGAACCTAAACTTTCTATTCAGGAACATACCCAGTTGAATACAGAGACAACTTAAGCTTATAAGAGATGCAGAGCAGCAGAATAATTTGTTCTAATGAAGTACCATACTTGAAAAAGCTTAATCCTGCATAGAATGACTCAGTCCAATTTAGTAGCATAGATGCTATAGTCATTGATAGACTTCACATACGGTTCTTTAATAATGTTTGTCCATTCCAGATCATGACTTTAGGGGAGGTGATGCTATGCCAAGTACTTGAACTGAATTTGAGTGGGGAGGGTCTTTGCTAAGTCACCAGCCTCCCTTTCTCCTCCAGAGTCATCTGGGTCCAGTGGTCAGATTTGTATTGACTGGAGATGGCCCTGTATGCGAGGTAATCAGGGTTAAGTGATTTGCCCAAGTTCACAGAACTAGTAAGTCCAAAGTTGATTTCAAAATCTTGTCCTCTTGATTCCAAAGCCAGTGCATTATCCATTGTGCCAACTAAAGACCTTTAATTAAACTGAAAATGGATATCAAAGCCTAACTTAAGAATTGATAGGTATCTTCGCAACATGTCTTTCCTATATACTTTTTTAACTTTTCTGGTACATAAATGGGAACGTGTGATTTGGTTTTTGCTTTGCAATTTTAGTGAATGCTTTGGCTAATGTTATTTGAGTTGATTTATTTGAGACTGATTCATTCATGGAAAAATATACAAAGGAGGGTCTTATAACTTTCAGTATTGGTGGGAATTGTCAGCCAAATGAGTTACTAATTGGAGTCTAGGAGTGGTGAGATGCAGGTGAGTTGAGAGGAAATAAACCACAAAAAGAGAAAGAGAGTGAGAGTGAGAGTAGTAACACAAAATGGATTGACTTGTACCAGAAAAGTCAGTGTTAGGAACATATTCATAAATTCTTGGATTTCTATACTTTAAAATAGAAGGGTGAAAATAACCGTTTCAACTTGGGTCTGGGTCAACTTCTAAAACTGCATTCTAAACCAAATATGAAACTTTCGCTGTATATATCTAAAGCAGACAGTATATTACCTAGTAGTTATACATTTTATTTTATGAACACAAGTTGCTATATTTGTATGGATCTCACAAGTAATGGGGTTACAGAGTAGATCTGATGAGATCTACTCATTTTATCTCCTGAAAGACTTAGACAGCTGGGTCATTCAGTTGCTAAAATGAGTGGCAGAGATTAACAATTTGACAGTTGATCTATTGTTCTGTGATTGATGGCTATTGAGTCTAGAAACTCAAATAGACCATTGTAAATCCCCTCCTTCAGATATAAAGATCCTTAACTGGTAAGGTGAATAAGAAATTATTCAGAAGAAAATGCTGACATTTTGAAAATGCTCAATGCTATTTGCTAATTTCATTTAAACTTTCACATTTTATTTTGGTGAATTTAAATGCTAAATACTTTCTAATTCTTATCCTTCCCTTTTAATGAATGAGGGAAAAACTTTCATAAAGCTTAATAATTTCTCAAACAGAAAGTATGAGCCTAATTTCTTAGTCTTCTAAAACTGTATTTATTTTTGCTAATTAAAATAAAATCTGATATACTCATGTTAAGATAAAAAATTTATATTACCAAAAATATATGTAATAGAAATACTAAAATTTTCTTGATTATGGTATTATAAGTTTGAATAATATATTTTTAGATGGTGAACAATAGAAACTGCTCTTTGTAATACACTGTACACATATAATACACACACATATGCATACACTCAGACCCCTGGGAATATTCATACCTAGTTAACATAGATATTGACCTTGAGATATTTATTGATTTTAAGTAAGGTTGCATAGATAATTATCTACCCTTCTTTTGACTACTTTTTCCATTCTAGATCTCTGAAACATTGGTAGTGGAAGGCATGCAGATATATAAAACTAGTTTAAACCTTTGAATTTCAAAATTCTTTCTAAAATATATATGTTCTATTTTGAGTGTTTTTAAAATTGATTTGTAAAATAATAATGTGAATGAAATCAGAGGTTCTCACATTTGTTTACTGTTGCTACCAAAATATATAATTTCTATATAGATATTAGATATTTTTATTTTCATTCACTTATTTTCAGTGGATTTCAGCTGACTCTAGCACAGTTGAATAAAATGATTTAATTTTTGATAATTTAGTCAGCAAACCAAAAAATTAATCATATGAGTATTGGAATGTAAATTCATCTTTTGTAGGCTCAGTAAAAACATCTTTCAAAACATTTCAATAGCAGATAGAAAGTCATCATATTTTTGTAGATGGGACCTAGTTTGGGGTGGAGGGGTGGCGAAATCTGAGAAAGACAGCTGTGGTTCTTTTAAGTGAGGAAATCACCAAGCTCTCTGTCTTAAGAGGGTAAGAAAAGGTTCAAATTATAATTCATAGAATACTGAAAAAATTCACAAATTCTTTAGCAATGTAAAGGAGGTGAGGTTTTTTTTTAATTAACTTATTTATTTTCATCCATAAGTGCATGTATATTTTTAAATTGCAAAATTTCCTTCCATCTTCCCTTCCCACTCCCCCCACCCCCTTCTCTCAGCAGAGAAGAGTCAGGTTAGAATTGTACATACATATTTTGAATGAACATATTTAGAAATAGTCATTTTCATTATGAGGAAATAGGATTAAGGGAAAGAGAGATACATAAGGGATACTTTTTATAAAGTGTTCATCAGATTTTGAAGGGTTGGTTCTTTTTGTATTGTATTGTATTGTATTGTTTTGTTTTGTTTTGTTTTGTTTTTCTTCCTCTGGATGGGGATAACACTGTCCATAACTGGTCTAATAACATTGTCCTAGCTCTCTGAACTGCTGAGAGGAGCAAGAGGGTGAGTTCTTAGAAAGATAGTAAATTTAAACAAAGAAGAAATAATTTCAAACTGGGTTGTGAGAATATAAAGGACATCTATGTAGAGGAACAGGGAGAAAAGGGGAGGGAAGTGAAATACAGCTATAATTTCCCAGTAGGACAGATTAGTTAAAGTCAATTAAAATTAGCAATTTGGAGAAGGTATGCAGAACTCTTATAGGAAGTGTAACCCACCTTCTGTACAAGAAAGAGTTAGGGTAGCTTAGGAGGCAATAAGGAGTGACTTAATACAAAGCACAAGGTTCTGTTCCTGTGAATGTCTGCAGGAGGTAGAGATCATAGATTAACTTTAAAATCTTAAATTAAAGTTATGAATTTATAGCACCTTAGCTGAGAATGTCAGCTTGCCTAGAAGTTAGGGTCTTTATTAACAAAAGGTGATCTCAAGGAATTTATAAGGTATAACTAGGAAAGCCTAGTGAGATAATTTGGAGACACAGTTTAGATAGAATTATAATTGCAGACTAGTAAAAGGTCAAAAGATGAACTATTTTAAGAGTCCCTATTTGTGTAACTACATTTCTTGCTTATAGGCTATATAAACCAATGGTTTTCCCTATCTTTTTCAATTTGAGTCTGGTCCAGATTTAGTTTTAATTGACATTATGAAGGCTTTCCACCTCTGTCTTTATATATAATCAGTCTGATTTGCATATTCACAGCATGGTGATAACCATGGGTAGAGAAAATATGCGGTTGTTTAAAAAGTTTTATGTTACTTTCTGGAGCCAAAATGCTGAAGTAAGCAAAAAATTGCCATAATTTTTCCAAATTCACATCCAAACTACTATAAATTAGAACCTCAAAGCAAATCTTGGAATATTACAACCAGCAAAAACAAGAAACTTGGAAGACCAGCAAGAAATGTGGGGAACACAGTCCAGAAAAGGAAGAATTTCAACAAGCCAGCAGCAAGCCCCAAATCAGCAAACCAAGGGAAGATACTGAGCTCCAGGGTGGTAGTGGAGAAAACTCCAATAATAGGAGCCTCCAAATGTTTCAACACAAATCCAGAGCTTTCAGTGGCCAGACCACTACATGTTTCACTGTGGTCTTTGGAAAATGCAGAATCACTTCATGGGGTCTTACCACACACCAGACACCATTACTAGGACCCTGGTTCAACACCAGGAAAATTGCCAGATACTTTTGACCTCCAGAAGCATCAGTATTCTACCCCCACAGTGGACTACCAGTCCCCTGTGGCACCAGGGATTCATCAGTACCTTTCACCCCTGGATTTTGTTATGTATGGACACTATCTTAGACAGCCTTCGTCATAGTGGCAAAATACTGCTACTTGATGGAATACCCAACACTTGGGGAATGACTGAACATACTGTGATATGAATGTCATGGAATATTATTGTACAATAAAAAAAACAATAAATAAGTAGATTTAAGAAAAACCTTGAAAAGCTTTGATGAACTGATGCAAAGTAAAATGAGCAGAAGCAGAAAAATATTGTTCAAAAAAATTCTTCCAGGCTTACTAGCTGTGTGGCTGCTGCTACTACAGCTATTACACTCTTCCACCTGAATAATGCACTTGGTGATGATTTTTGTATACCACAATGTCTGCTGTAAAAATAAAAGCTGCATGAATATGTTTTCATTCATTTCACAACTTTTGCATATGCAGGAAAAAGGAAATGAGGATAGAATTTGAATAAAGGATATACTTGTAATGGAATGGAATGGAATGATCTGATATCCTTCTTTTTTCCTTCCTACTATTATTTCAGCCCAGACTTGCATCAAAGAGATTTGCCTTTTTTTCTTTCCACTTTTAATTCATGCATAGTAATTATTACCCATCAAAGTTTTCTTTGATTGTGATTATTCATTCTTCAACTTAATCTGAATATTCTTTCCTAAACTCTCATTTCCCTACCTCATCTATATATATTTAAGTTATTCATTTATTTTTTAACTGACATTTTATTTTATTTTTCCAATTGCATGCTATGGTAGTTTAGCAGCAATCATCCATTTTCAAATTTATGAATTACGCATTTTTCTACTACCCTCCCTTCCCTCCCCACTCCCTATGGTAAAAATGGTACATGTACATTTGTGTTTAACATATTTACATATTAGTAATTTTGTGAAAGAGAATTAGAAATAAGGAGAAAGAAAGAAAATTGTGAGATAGTAAGGAAAAACATACAAGGAGTTTTTTAATTTATTTTTATTAAAGATATTATTTGACTTTTACATATTTCCCCCAATCTTGCTTCCTTCCCCCCCCCCCCATAGAAAGCACTCTGTCAGTCTTTACTTTGTTTCCATGTTGTACCTTGTTACAAATTGGGTGTGATGAGAGAGAAATCATATCCTTAAAGAGAAGAGAAGTCTAAGAGGTAACAAGATCAGACAATAAGCTATCTGTTATTTTTTCTAAATTAAAGGGAATAGTCCTTGCACTTTGTTCAAACTCCACAACTCCTTATCTGGATACAAATGGTACTCTCCTTTGCGGACAGCCCAAAATTGTTCCCAATTGTTGCACTGATGGAATGAGCAAGTCCTTCAAGGATGAACATCACCCCCATGTTGCTGTTAGGTTGTACAGTGTAGTTCTGGTTCTGCTCATCTCACTCAGCATCAGTTCATGCAAATCCCTCCAGATTTCCCTGAAATCCCATCCCTCCTAGTTTCTAATAGAACAATAGTGTTCCATGACATACATGTACCACACTTTGCTAAGCCATTCCCCAATTGAAGGACATTTACTGGATTTCCAATTCGTTGCTACCACAAACAGGGCTGCTATAAATATTTTTTTATAAGTAATGTTTTTACCCTTTTTCCTCATTTCTTCAGGGTATAGACCCAGTAGTGGCATTGCTGGGTCAAAGGGTATGCACATTTTTGTTGCCCTTTGGGCATAGTTTCAAATAGCTCTCCAGAACGGTTGGATGAGTTCACAGCTTCAGCAACAGTGTAATAGTGTCCCAGATTTCCCACATCCCTTCCAACAATGATCATTATCCTTCCTGGTCATACTGGCCAATCTGAGAGGTGTGAGGTCTTACCTCAGAGAAGCTTTAATTTGCATTTCTCTAATAATTAATGATTTAGAACATTTTTTTCATATTGCTATGGATTACTTTGATCTCCTCGTCTGTAAATTGCCTTTGCATATCCTTTGACCATTTGTCAATTGGGGAATGGCTTTTTGTTTTAAAAATATGACTCAGTTCTCTGTATATTTTAGAAATGAGTCCTTTGTCAGAATCATTAGTGGTAAAGATTGTTTCCCAATTTACTACATTTCTTTTGATCTTGGTTACATTGGTTTTATCTGTGCAAAAGTTTTTTAATTTAATATAATCAAAATCATCTAATTGGTTTTTGGTGATGTTCTCCAACTCTTCCTTAGTCATAAACTGTTCCCCTTTCCATAGATCTGACAGGTAGACTAGTCCTTGATCTCCTAATTTGCTTATAGTATTGTTTTTTATGTCTATGTCCTGTAACCATTTGGATCTTATCTTGGTAAAGGGTGTGAGGTGTTGGTCTAATCTAAGTTTCTTCCATACTAACTTCCAATTTTCCCAGCAATTTTTATCAAAGAGGGAGTTTTCATCCCAATGACCAGACTCTTTGGATTTATCAAAAAGCAGATTACTATAATCATCTCCTGCTTTTACAGCTAGTCTATTCCACTGGTCCACCACTCTATTTCTTAGCCAATACCAAACAATTTTCATGACTGATGCTTTATAATATAATTTTAGATAGCGTAGGGCTAAGCCACCTTCTTTTGTACTTTTTTTCATTAAGCTCCTGACTTTTTATTTCTCCATATGATTTTACTTACAATTTTTTCTAAATCGTTAAAGTAATTTTTTGGAATTTTGATTGGTAGGGCACTAAACAGATAGATTAGTTTTGGTAGAATTGTCATTTTTATTATATTAGCTCTACCTATCCATGAGCAGTTGATATTTGATCAGTTATTTAAATCTAATTTAATTTGTGTGAAAAGTGTTTTATAATTGTTTTCAAAAAGATTCTGAGTCTGTCTTAGCAAATAGACTCCCAAATATTTTATATTGTCTGAGGATACTTTGAATGGGATTTCTCTTTCTAGCTCTTCCTGCTGTTTCTTGCTAGACATATATATATATATATATATATATATATATATATATATATATATATATAAAAGTTGAGGATTTATGGGGGTTTATTTTATAACCTGCAACTCTGCTAAAGTTGCTAATTGTTTCCAGTAGTTTTTTAGATGATTTCTTAGGATTCTCTAGGTAGGCCATCATGTCACCTGCAAAGAGTGAGAGTTTTGTCTCTTCCTTCCAAATTCTAATTCCTTTAATTTCTTTTTCTTCTCTAATTGCTGATTCTAACATTTCTAATACAATATTGAATAGTAGTGGTGATAATGGGCACCCTTGTTTCACCCCTGATCTTATTGGGAATGCCTCTAGCCTATTCCCATTGAGTATAATGCTTGTTGATGGTTTCAGATAGATACTGCTAATTATTTTAAGGAACAGTTCATTTATTCCTACACTCTCTAGTGTATAGTATAGGCATAGTATATGAATGGATGCTGTATTTTGTCAAAAGCTTTTTCAGCATTTATTGATATGATCATATGATTTCTGATAGGTTTGTTGTTGATATAATTGAGTATACTAACAGTTTTCATAATATTGAACCAACCCTGCATTCCTGGAATAAATCCTCCTTGATCATAATGTATTATCCTAGTGATGACTTGTTGTAATCATTTTGCTAAGATTTTATTTAGGATTTTTGCACCTATATTCATCAGGGAGATAGGTCTATAATTTTCTTTCTCTGTTTTAACTCTTCCTGGTTTAGGTAACAGTACCATATTGGTTTCATAGAAAGAGTTAGGCAAAGTTCCATCTTTCTCCATTTTTCCAAAGAGTTTATATAGGATTGGAACCAATTGTTCCTTAAATGTCTGGTAGAATTCACTTGTTAAGCCATCAGGCCCTGGAGATTGTTTTTTAGGGAGTTCAGCAATGGCTTGTTGAATTTCTTTTTCTGAGATAGGTTTGTTTAGGTATTTAATCTCTTCTTCATTTAACCTGGGCAACTTATATTTTTGTAAATATTCATCCATTTCACTTAGATTATCAAATTTATTGGCATAGAGTTGGGCAAAATAATTTCAAATTATTACTTTAATTTCCTCCTCATTGGTGGTGAGTTCACCTTTTTCATTTATGATACTAACTATTTGGTTTTCTTCTTTCTTTATTTTAATCAAATTGACCAGAGGTTTATCAATTTTATTGGTTTTTTCATAATACCAACTTTTGGTTTTATTTATTAGTTCAATAGTTTTTTTGCTTTCAATTTTATTAATTTCTCTTTTAATTTTTAGAATTTCTAATTTGGTATTTAATTGGGGATTTTTGATTAGTTCTTTCTCTAATTTTTTTTAGTTACAAGTTTAGTTCATTGATTTCCTCTTTCTCCAATTTATTCATATAAGCATTTAGAGCTATAATATATCCTCTTAGAGTGGCTTTGAATGAATCCCATAGGTTTTGGTATGTTGTTTCATTATTATGATTATCTATGATAAAATGGTTAATTCTTTCTATAATTTCTTTTTTGGTCCACTCACTTTTTAAAATGAGCTTATTCAGTTTCCAATTTGTTCTAGGTCTATGTCTCCTTGGCCCAGTATTGGATATGACTTTTATTGCATTGTGATCTGAGAAAGATGTATTCACTATTTCTGCCTTTCTGCAGTTGATCATTATGTTTTTATGTCCAAGTACATGGTCAATTTTTGTATAAGTTCCATGTACTGCAGAGAAAAAGGTATATTCCTTTCTATCTCCATTCAGTTTCCTCCATAAATGTACCATATCTAATTTTTCTAACAATCTATTTACCTCCCTAATTTCTTTCTTGTTTGTTTTATGGTTCGATTTATCTAGATCTGATAGCAGGAGGTTGAGGTCTCCCATTAGTAGAGTTTTGCTGTCTATGTCTTCCTGTAATTCTTTCAGCTTCTCCTCTTAGAATTTGGATGCTGTCCCACTGGATGCATATATATTCAATATTGAAATGACTTTATTGTCTATGGTAACTTTTAGGAGGATACAGTTTCCTTCCTTATGTCTTTTAATGCTATGTATTTTTGCTGCTGCTTTGTCTGAGATAAGGATGGCTACCCCTGCTTTTTTTACTTCAGCTGAAGCAAAACATATTTTGCTCCAACCTTTTACCTTTACTCTATATGTATCTCTCTGCTTCAAATGAGTTTCTTGTAAGCAGCATATTGTAGGATTCTGGTTTTTAATCCACTCTGCTATTTGCTTACATTTTAAGGGAGAGTTCATCCCATTCACATTCAAAGTTATGATTACTAATTCTTTATTGCCCTCTGTGCTATCTTCCCTCTGTTTGTATTTTCCCCCTTTCCCCCCTTTTATTCATATTCCCAGTCTTTTGTTTTTGAACCCCCCCATTCAGAGTGTTTGCCCTCCTATAGCACACCCTCCCCTTTCTTTCCTCTTTCCCTTTTTCCCTTTTCCCTTCCCTTCCTTTTATTATTTACCCTTATTTCCCCCACTCCCCTTCCCTTTCTCCATTCCCCCTCCCTTTTTCCCCTTTTAATACTTGAAAGGTTAGATGTTTTATAACTTAACTGAGTATGTGTAGGTTGACTTTAATCCAAGTCTGATGAGAAGAAGATTCAGGTGTTTCTCCTCTGCTCCCTTTTTCCCCTCTATTACCATAGGTTTTTGTACCTCTTTTCCCCATTCAATCCCCTCCCTCCTCCCATCTCTTTCCTGTCTGCCTTTTTAGGGCGGTAGTGTTTTTTTTATTAGATCATTCTATCTAAGTCATAGAAAATTCTGAGTGTCTGTCCCTTCTAGTTCTGTATATTCTATTGAATAGAGTCAAAATTTCCTGAGAGTTTATTAAAGTATTTCTCCCAAATGGGGTTAAAGCCAGTTACATCCCATTAGATAGTAGTCTAATGGATAGGTCATGAATGTCCATCATTTCTGGCTAGGTGTATTCTCTCTGTTAGAGTTATATTTCTCAAGGTTTATGAGAATCTTTTTTCCCCCATGCTGTGATATAGCCAGTTTCAACTAACTTACTGGATTGCATTTTTTTTTTCTTTTACCACCCCCGCCCTTTCTTTTTTTAACTTTTCTGTCTCTTGAACCTCCTGTTTGATTTCCAGATTTTCTGTTTAGCTCTGGTCTTTTCATCAGAAATTTTTGGAATTCTTCCATTTCGTTAAATGTCCATCTTTTTCCCTGCAAGAGAAGGCTCAGCTTTGCAGGAAAGTAGATTCTTGGCTGCATTCCAAGCTCCCATGCTCTTCAAATTATCTCATTCCAGGCCCTTTGATCCCTTAATGTCAATGCAGCCAGGTCCTGCGTGATCCTTACTGTGGCTCCTTGATGTTTAAATTGTTTCTTTTGGGATGCTTGCAGGATTTTCTCTTTAATCTGATAGTTCTGGAGTTTGGCCACACCATTCCTTGGTGTTTTCATTTTAGGATCTTTTTCCAGTGGGGATCGATGTACTCTTTCAATAACTACTTTGCCCTCTGATTCCATGATATCAGGGCAGTTTTCCATCACTAGATCCTGTAATATTAAGTCCAAGCTTTTTTTTTCCTTCAATGTTTTCAGGAAGTCCTATAATTTTCAGGTTGCCCCTCCTCGATCTGTTCTCAAGGTCATTGGTTTTGTCAATGAGGTATTTTACATTGACTTCTATTTTTTCCTCTTTTTTGATTTTGTTTAACTGACTGTTGCTGTCTCATGGAGTCATTAGTTTCTTTAGACTTCATTATTTTGGGGAGGAGGAGTTTTCTTCATTAACCTTTTTCAACTCCTTTTCCAAATGGTCAATTCTATTTTTGAAAGAGCTTTCCATTTGCACAATTGAGGTTTTGAGAGAATTAATTTCTTTTTTCATTTGCTCATTTGAGGATCTGAGAGAATTAGTCTCATTTTGTAATTGTCCAATTGATGATCTGAGAGATTTATTCTCCTTTTGTTTTTGTCCAATTGTCCTTTCTAAGGTTTTGTTTTCTTTTTGAAAGGTAGTAATTGTCTCTCCCAATTTTTCAAGCTCCTTCCTTATTTCTTCAAGGAAGTCTTTCTGTGCTGGAGACCAGATTGTATTCTCCTCAGAGGTTCCAGGTCTATCTAAGTTGGGGTCTTTCCCTTCCAGGAATTTTTCTATGGATCCACCTTTCCACTGACTCTTCTTCATTATGCTAAGACCTTGAGTTGGGGGGGGGGGTTCACCTGGGCTTGGGATCGCTAAAGGCTTTACTGAGTGCAGTTTCTCTGGCTGGCCAGTAGGAGGTGCTGGTTGCCCTCTCTGGAATGTCTGTGACCTGGGTTGGGAGTCATTCTTTCTTTGCCCGAAGGGAGGAATTGGAACTATTGAATTCTTTTGCCTTCAATCAATGGTGGGCTTTACCCTGGCCTGAGGTCATTCCTCAGCTGGGCTGGTTCTTCTGCTCACACACCTGGGCCTGAGGCAGAAGTAGTTTGCAATTGTTTGTTTGGAAGGAGGCCTCAGTGCAATGGAGGCATGGACTCAGATTTTCTCAGACCAGAGTAGCCCAGGGATGGTGTCCGCAGCTCTCCCCCTTTGGAACTCTCCCCACAGCCCCATCCCCAAGCTCCAGGTGGACAGCACCAACACCAGCACCTCTGCTTCCCCGTGGACCCAAGCTCCTTTCATCCAGTCCCACCACTGATCCAGCAGGTCGTGCTCTCCAGCCCTCAGACTCCCGGTTCCAATTCAGCTGCTAATCTGGCTGATCCGGAGCTGATCCTCCCTCTGAGCCCAGACTCAACCACCCGAATTCTACTAAAGCTGCAGTGGGAAACAAATCCTGAGGTAGATTTTCTTTCTCCTGCCTTTTCTTTCTGGATTTTGTGAGTCAGATTTCTTTTAAGAGGTTTGTTACATGTGATAGATAGGGAAGAGATCACGAGACTTTAGAACTGTGCCTGTCTTCTCTCTGCCATCTTGGCTGGAAGTCCAATCAAGGAGTTTTTAAAAAGCAAATATAGTATGCATTCAGATTCTATATTTTTTTTCCCTTGGGATGTGGATAGTATTGTCCATACTAGGTATCTCAGGGTTATCCTTGATCTCTAAACTACTGGGAGGTGCTGCATCTATCATAGTGATCACCTCAAATTTGTTATTAATATGTTCAATATTTTTTTGGTTTTTTCCCCCTTTACTAAGCATCAGTTCATGTATTTCTTTCCATGCATCTCTAAAGTCCAATCACTCATGATTTTTATATTTATATAGTAATACATAACATTCACAAAATATAGCATGTTCAATCATTTTCAATTGATGAGCATCCACTAAATTTCAAATTGTTTGCCACTACCAAATCAGCTGCTATAAATACTGTTGATCATGTAAAATTTTTCCCTTTTTGTATGATTTCTTTTGAATTAGGATTTTTTTTGAACCTAGTCTTGTTATTACTGAATCAAAAGATATTATCAATGTTATTGTTCTATGGACATAGTTTCAGATTATTCTACAAAATGTCTGGATAAATTTACAACTCCAACAGTGCATTAATATTTCAGTTTTCCCACATCCTCTCCAATATTAGTTAATGTCTTTTTTTCTCATCTTAGCCAATCTGATAGTTGTGAGGTAGTACCTTTAATTTTCATTTCTCTAAATAATAATGATTTGAAACATTTTTTTTATTTGACTGTATATGACTATAATTTTTTCATCTGAAAACTGTCTTTTCATATCCTTTGAGCATTAATCAATTGAGGAATGACTAATAATCTTATAACTTTGATTTGATTCTCAATATATTTTAGAAATGAATCCTCTATCAGAAATACTAACTGAAATTGTTTCCCATCTTTCTGTTTTTCTCATAATTTTGGCTTCATTGGCTTTATTATTGTAAAAACTTTTAAATTTAATATAGTCAAGATCATCCATTTTGTAACTTATGATGTTCACAATTTCTAGTTCGGTCATAAATTTCTCCCCTTTTGATAGATCTGTCAGATAGAATATTTCTTGCTCTCTTAATTGGTCTATGGTATCATCATCCTTTATGACTAAATCTTGTACCCATTTTGACTTTATTTTGGCATACTGTGTGAAATATGGGTTTATGCCTAGTTTTTAACCACAACATTTTCCAGTTTTTGTAGCAGTTTTTGTTTAATAATGAGTTCTTATTCAGTAGCTAAGTCTTTGGGTTTCTCAAATAGTAGATTACTATAGCCATTTACTGCTATTTCTTTTGTACCTATTCTAAACCATGAGTCCAATACTCTATTTCTTAACCAGTATCAGGCAGTTTTAATGACTGCTGCTTTATAATATAGCTTTAATCAGGCACATCTAGATTAGTTTCTGTGTATTTTTTCATCAATTACTTTATTCCTGACCTGTTGTTCCAGATTAATTTTGTTACTATTTTTCAAGATTTATAACATAGTTGTTTTTTTAGTTTGATTGATAAAACTCTGGATAAGTAATTTAATTTGGTTAGACCTGTCGTTTTGATTGTATGATCTTGGCTTTAAAATGAGCAATTGATTTTTTCAAATTGTTTAGATCTGATTTTATTTCTGTGAAAAGTATGTTGTAATTGTGTTCATATAATTTCTGGATTTGTCTTCAGAGATAGATTCCCAAGTATTTTGTATTGCCTGCAGTTACTTTAAATGGAATTTCTCTTACTATCTCTTGCCCTTGGGTTTTATTGTTCATATACAATAATGCTGATCATTCATGTGGGTTTATTTTATGCTCAGCTTATTTACTGAACTAGTTAATTGTTTCAAGTAATTTTTAAGTTGAGTTTCTAGGGTTCTCTAAGTATATCATCATATCATCTGCATAGAGTAAAAGTTTTGCTTCCTAGTTGCCAGTTCTGATTCCTTCAATTTCTTTTTCTTCTCTAACTGTTAAAGCTAACATTTCTAATACTATATTGAATAGTAGTGGTGTTAATGGGCACCTTTGTGTCACTGCTGATCTTACTGGAAATGCTCCTAGTTTGCCCCCCTTCCATATAATGTTTGTTCATGGTTGTAGATAGATATTGCTTATTATTTTAAGGAAAACTCCGTTAATTCTTACACTCCTTACTGTTTTTTAAAGGGAATTGGTATTGTATTTTGTCAAAGACCTTTTTTAGCATTTATTGAGATGATCATTTGATTTTTATTGGTTTTGTTTTTAATATGTTCAATTATGGTGAATGTTTTCCTAATATTGAACCATCCCTGGTGGTGCAAACTCTACCAGATCATGGTCTATTTTCCTCATAATAACATGTAATCTCTTCGTTAAAACTTTATCTAAAATTTTTCCATCAATATTCAGTAAAGAAATTGATCTAAAATTTTCTTTGGCAGTTTTGGCTTTTCTTGGTTTAGGTATCAGTACCATATATGTGGCATAAAAGGAATTAGCAGAATACATTCTTCTCTTATTTTTTTTAAGTAGTTTATATAGAATTGAAATGAATTGTTTCTTAAATGTCTTGTAGAATTCACATGTAAATCCATCTGGGCCTGGAGATTTTTTCTTTAAAATCTTTTGTTGATGATTTCTTCAATTTCTTTTCCTCAATGTGGTTATTTAAGTATTTTATTTCCTCTTATGTTAATCTGAGTAGTTTATATTTTTGTAAATATTCATCCATTTCACTCAGATTATCAAATTTATTGGAGTGCAGTTGGGCAAATTAACTCTGAATTATCACTTCACTTTCCTCTTCATTGGTGATGAGTTTGCCCTTTCCATTTTTGATACTGGTAATTTAGTTTTCTTCTTTATGTTTTAATCATATCAACTAAAGATTTATGTATTTTATTTTTCTTTTCATAAAATCCACAATAGTTTTATTTATTAGATTATTTTTGCTTTCAATTGCATTAATTTCTCTTGTGATTTTCAGAATTCCTAATGAGTATGTTTAATTTGTTCTTTTTCTTGACTTTTTAGTTGCAAGCCCAATTCATTGACATCTTCTTTCTCTATTTTATTCAATATTTAGAGATATAAAATTTTCCCTAAACAATACTTTGGTTCAATCCCATAAATTTTGGTATGATGTCTCATTGTTGTTGACTTGGATAAAAGTGTTGATTATTTCATTGATCTCAGTCTTTAAACTTAGGTTATGTAGCTTCCAATTAATTTTGTTTATCTTTCTATTGTCCTTTTATTTCATGTAATTTTTGTTACTTCATGATCAGAAAAACATTCATTTAATATTTCTGCCTTCCTGTATTTGATGATAAGGTTTTTATGTCCTAGTACATTGTCAGTTTTGGTATTGATTTCCAGGTACTGCAGAGAAAAAGGTATATTACTTTCTATTCCCATTCAATTTTCTCTAGAAATATGCCATATCTAAGTTTTCTCAGATTCTTTTCACCTTCTTCATTTTCATCTTGTTCATATTGTAATTAGATTTATCTAATTCTCAGAGAGGGAGATTGAGGTCCCCACTGTTATTGTGTGGCCTATTTCTCCCTGTAATACCTTTAGCTTTTCCTCTAAGAATTTGAATGCTATACCTTTAATACATATAATTTTATTAATGATATTGGTTCATTGCCTGTGGTGCTTAAGAAGATGTAGTTTCCTTCCTTATAACTTTTAGTGAGATTTTATTGCTTTTGCTTTGTCTGAAATCAAGGTTGTTACACCTGAAAAGTACACTTCTGCTGAGACATAATATATTCTTCTCCAGACTTATACCTTTGTCCTGTGTGTATCTCTCTGCTTCAAATGTATTTTTTTTTTAGGATTTTTGCAAGGCAATGGGGTTAAGTGGCTTGGCCAAGGCCACACAATTAGGTAATTATTGTGTCTGAGGCCAGATTTGAACTCAGGTACTCCTGACTCCAGGGCCAGTGCTCTATGCACTGCACTACCTAGCCACCCCAAATGTATGTCTTCTAAATAACATTTTGAAAAACCATTTCATTTTTAATCCATTCTGCTATCTACTTCCATTTTATAGGAATGTTCATCCCATTCACATTTACTGTTAAGATTACTAACTCTGTATTTCCATCTGTGCTATCTTTCTCAGTTTGTTCTTTTCTCTTTCCTTTCCTTTTATTCCTCCTCACCAATGTTTTACTCACTTTCTCCTATAACTTCTTTTTAATTTTAAATTTTACTTTACTTGTAGTTTTACATTTGCCCTTCCTCTTATCAATCTTCCTCTCCCCCATTCTTTCCCTTTCTTGCTCTACATAGGAAAGAATTTTAAACTTAACTGGGAATGTCTATTATTCCCTCTTTGGGCCAAATATATAGATAGTAAGACTTACTCAGTGTTCACATCATTCACTCTTTTCCTCTACTTTTAATAGTCTTTGTGCCTTGTCATATGGTGTTATTTATCCTCTTCCTAGTCTTCTCCCAGTATAATCTTTCTAAGTGCACTCTTTTCTTTTTTCCCTTTTGCACCACAATGCTGCTTAACTAAGGTATCTGATAAAGTAAAATCATTTCATGACTTAATTAGGTACAGACCTTCTAGTATCTAGTATCTGTGTCAATAGTAAATACAGTCCTAGTAGTCAACATTGCTTCATGCCTCATTTATATTATCTAAGTGCAATCCCTGCAACTATATCCAGACCTCCTTAGTTAAGATATTGTTTAAAATTCAATAATGGCATGCTTATCCTATAACCATAACTTCTCTCTAAATATGTTTCTTTTTAATTATCTTAAGAGAAATACAATTCTCAAGAGTTTCAAATATTATCTCCCCTTGTAGGGATGTGTGTAGTTTAATGATCTTGACTAGAGTTTTTTTCCTTTTTCCATTTGTTTGTTTTTGCATCTATTGACTCTTGTTTTTGAAGATCAAATTTTTTGTTCAGTTTTTTTTAAACAAAATATATTGGAAGCCTTCTACTTCATTGAAAAGTCTGTCTTTTCCCTTTGAAAGTATATGCTGAATTTTTCAAGGAAGTTAATTGTTAGTTATAATCCCATGTGCTTGGGCCTTCAGAATGCCATATGCCATCCAGTATTTTAATAATTAAACTGATAAGTCTTATATAATTCTGATTGTGCTTCCTTGGTATTTAAAATACTTCCTTTTGGCTGCTTGCAGTATCTTCTCCTTTAGCTGAAAATTCTGAAATTTGGTTATGATATTCCTTGGCATTTTTATTCTAGGGTCTCTCTCTGGATGTGTTCTATGAATAGTTTAATTATTGTATGCATTATTCATGTAGTTCAAAGAATGCAATCTAGTCTACATTTTTTTGTGTTCTTAACTCTAATTCAAGTATAGTCCAATAATTAAATCATTAGTCTGTACATAGATGGAAGTAAAATCAATTTTTTTTGTTTTTTGTCCTATAAACATAAATCTATTTGTCTTTTTTTCTTTATGTCTCTGTCTCTCTCTGTCTCTCTCTGTCTTTGTCTTTCTATCTCTGTCTGTGACTGTCTATGTTTCTCTCTATGTGTCTCTGTGCCTGTGTCTATTTCTGTTTCTATCTCTAGTTCTATATCTTTATCCATTTTTCTTTCTTTCTCTTAGATTTACACATATTCATATGCTTATATCCTGTCAGATACTATAGTAGACTGGCAAATGATTTATTTATTTAGGATTTTTTAAAAATGCATTTTATTTTATATCATAGATTTCATTCTAATATAAAATAAAGAGTTAATATCAGATATTCTGCAGAGGTTTTCAGATTTCAATATGAATGCTATTCACATCAGTTAACATTTGATAAAAGTTTAATTAGCTAAGTCAGTTGAAGAATCAGGTTAGTCTGGTAATTATATGTTTTTAATTCAAGGGGTTATCTTGCTTATATTTCATCTATATTACTATTAGATCGTCCTTAGGAATAATATTGGAATCATTAATATTACTTGGTAAGAACTCAGGAATTTATCTGTAAACTTATGAAGATGTTATGAACTGAGTTGCTGTTATTTTATTATCTTCCAGGCTCATCTCCTAGTTTCACTGATTATGAGCTGGCTTGGCCTTTAACTAGAAACCTATTTGATTTCTTGGAGTGCATTTAATTTAATTTGATTTGGCACAATATGCATTTAAAAACTAAGAAAAAAACTACCTTCCATTTGGATCAGCTGATGTAAATTTGGAGATCTTGAAAAGAGTTTATAGGAAAATAAGGTGAAGGGGATATTAAAAGAAATAACATCTAAATTATAATACCTAGCAAAACAGAAAAATTAAAGGCATGTTTTGTTTTAATAAAATGAAAATTCATCCTAATAATAAAAACAAAAAAGTAGAATGGATAATATTATGAGATAGTTTTATTGGAAATAGCATATAAGAATTCTCTATAATTACAACTCTCCATTTCTATAGATTTTTGGAGATGGTATGGTCTATTATAATCTATACTGTATAGAACAAGGATTGTTCCTTGTCTAAATTTACCTGTAAATAATCCACTTAGTATGACTTTTGCTTTTTCCTCATAAAGCCAAAAAAGACATTTTCCCACAATTTCCCCACTCCTGTTTTAATGAGTAAACAATAATATTTTATTGTTCAAATTCAATAAATTGAAATATTTTCATGTTCACAAAATTCATCTTGCTTTATTTGTTTTACTCTGACAATGGGTTACAATTATACATTTTAAAATGCTATAATATTATAACTAAAATTGGATTTAATTAAAATCTGGAAGTAAAATATATTTTTTTGTTTCTTTTTGCAATGCAATAGTATTAAGTGACTTGACCAAGGTCACACTGCTACGTAATCATTAAGTGTCTGAGGCCGGATTTGAATTCAGGTCCTCCTGACTCCTGAGTTGGAGCTCTATCCACTGTACCACCTAGCTAACCCCTGGAAGTAAAATGTAGTTAGACATTTGTTATTTCTGTTACCACTTTATGTATTATGTTTATTTAATAATGAGAAATGGTTTTGAATCATGTGTTTATATTATAATAACATTTGTAAAAATGAATCGATAAATTCTTGTCGATTATTTATTTCCTTAGCTTAATTTTTTCATTATTTTTTTTTATTTAAAGCCATGGGGTTAAGTGTGATGTGTCCAAGGTCACACAGCTAGGCAATTATTAAATGTTTGAGGCAGGATTTGAACTCAGATTTTCCTGACTCTAGGGTCACTGCTCTATCTACTGTGCTACCTGGCTGCTTCCCTTAGCTCAGTTTTCAATTGCACCTTAAAAAGTGAACTAGAAACTATCCAAATCTTGTTATTCATGTTATACAGGTCACATGGGTAAAAATTTTCTTTTGAAATGGAACTATGTTCAAGTTTTTCCATATCCTGTGATATTGTAAAGTCCCTTGAATCTCCAAAAAGAATCTCCAAAAAGAAAATGACATTATGTTGTTTGTAAATAACCTATATACTTGTCAATTCCTTGGTTAGTATTATCTCTTTTAAGTTCTTTAAGCTTTTCCTTGAAATAACACATGTTCAGTATATTTTTTCTTGTATGATATGAATTCATAATTTTGCATGAAATTGTATTTGCAGGACTCAATGAATTATATAATTTATCTGAAAAAAGCTATGTAAATTGTTACTGTAATGATCTTTTCTCTTGTACATGTAAAATAGAGCCTTAAAAATTGATGTTCCTTTTCATTATCAATTCTTTACATTTGCATGATATTTAAACATTATCGATCTATCATATAATGGATTCCATCTTAATGCTTAACGTAATAGTCAACACATATAATATAGAAAATATCCAAAGCTCTATAGGTCATTCATTCAGACTTCACTATCAATTAGAACTCAAGGAGTCAGTACCTGTGAATCAATACAGATGATCCACTCAAAGGCTAGAAGAAGGGACAATATATTTCACTTATGAAGAGGGACTTGAATGCAAGTCTCTCTATTTTTGAGGTAAACTCTTTATTCATTATACCATATCACTTTTGCTTAATACTTCCTTTTTGAATTGAATGAGAATCTTATAATTCCATTAGGATAATCCTATTATAGTATCACAGAACTACAGATTTAAAGCTAGAAAATACCTGAGAGTTTGTCTAGAACAAATCTCCTTCCCCCATTTTATAGATATGGAAATTTGAGGCTCAGTGCAGTTAAGGGATTTACTCCAGATTACATAGATAGTTAAATATCAGAGGCAAGAATTCCTGACTTCAGTTCTATACTCTATCATTTAACCCTTAAATCTTTTATTAATATGACACTAGTCTATTTTTTCCATATTTATTTCATACAATTCAATTTTTCTAGTTTATAGCCATTTCAAAAAAGATAGAATGGATAGAGTGCTAAGCTGGTGTCAGGAATACTCTACTTCCTGAGTTCAAATTTGGCATTAGATGCTTATTAGCTGTGTGATCCTGAGCGAGTCACTCAAGTATTTGTCTTAGTTTCATCATCTGTATAATGAACTAGAAAAGGAAATGTCAAACACTCCAATTTCTCTGCAAAAATCAAACAACAGTAAAAACAACAAAAAGCAAATGAGGCCATTGAGAGTTAGACACAACTGAACAATAACAGCAACAATAATGTTATTCACTTCTAAATTTTCAGTACCTGCTCCTCATGATAAATTTTTTGCCTACTTACTTTCCCTCTTCATGTCCAATATCATTTTCTGAAACCAATTTTATTCATTATTTCCCATTCTTCTCTTTTGTAGTCTTTTTGTCTTTTTATAAAATTAGTATTTTTATTTTTGAATAGTATATTAAGAAGAGAACTGACTTTGCAATCAGAGTAATCAAATCTCATGCTTTACACCTATGTGTTCAAAAGAATATAGAATTCAACATTTAAGGTTTGAAGAATTCTGAGAGCCATCAAGTTTAATACTTGTTGTCCAATACCTTTTTAAGCATAACAACTGAAACTGAGGCTCAAAAAGAGTCAGAAAGAAAATGTTGGCCTCTCTTAGGTGCCCTCTCCAAAATTATTTCAAATTATGACTCTATCTAAATTATTGAGAGACAGAACACACAAAAAGTTCCATTGAGGCAATCCTCCAGCCCAAGGCAACCTGGAAAATAGTGGGAAGTCTCTGTTACAGCGGGTTGGGGGGTGGCACCACAATGCAGCTAAGGAACTTCAGCCTCCCAGGAACATCCCCAGGGCACCTGGGAGCACTGTCTCCTGGCAGCAGAAGCATTTTCCTCACCTGTACCCCAGGGAGCACCAAGCGCAACTTGGAAGATCAGCAGGGAGACCTCTGCCAGAGAGAACGTGAAGCCCAGGCCTTCAGTGGGGCCACAGCCCTCAGTACAGCCCATATCTCAGGAAATAGACACATGGAGCCACCAGCAGGAGCCTCTAGGTAGCTGTGCCCTGAGTGCTCAGCCCATGGAAGATAAGGGAGTGAAGAGAGACTGCTGAGGTCTGTCCTCTGTCCCTGAGACAGGACTCTGGTCACAGTCTAGGCTCCCCATAGAGCAGGGACTCACCCCCTCACAACCCTAGGGCAGAGGGTTGCATTCAACAGACCAGAAGAGCAGTCAGAGTCTCACACACTGAGGTCCTTGCATGGGGGGGGGTCATATAATACTCAGCAGCTCAGGAAACACCCCAAAACCAGACATAGGAACCTGACCATAGACAATTTCCAATGAAAGACCAAAACACACAATCAGAAGATGAGAAAGTCCAAGCTTCTGCATCTAAAGACTCCAAGAAATATAAAAGTTGGGCTCAGGCTATGACAGAGTTCTAAAAGGATTTTGAAAATCAAGTAAGGGAGAAAGAAGAAAAATTGGGAAGAGAAATGAGAGAGATGCAGGAAAAAATGAAGCAAAGTCAGCAGCTTAGTCAAGGAGATCCAAAAAATTGCTGAAGAAAGTAACATGTTAAAAACCAGTTTAGGTCAAATGGATGAAACAGTTCAAAAAATTATTGAAGAGAATAATGCTTTAGAAAAAGCAGAATTGGCCATATGGTAAAAGAGTTAAGAAAGCTCTCTGAGGAAAATTAATCCTTCAGATGTAGCATGGAATTTAAAGAAGCCGATGACTTTGTGAGACTTCAAGATACAATAATTCAACACCAAAAGAATGAAAAATTAGAAAAAAATGGAAATGTTTCATTGAAAAAACAACTGATCTGGAAAACAGATTCAAAAAAAGATAATTTAAAAATTATTGGGCTACCTGAAAGTCATGATCAAAAGGAGCCTTGACTTCATTTTTAAAGAATGTCTACAAGAAAATTGCCCTGATATCCTACTGAAAGTGATAAAAAAGAACCTCCAAGAATATTATAGCCACGTTCCAGAACTCCCAAGTCAAAGGGAAAATATTACGAGCAGCCAGAAGGATGCAATTCAAATATTGTGGAGATGCAGTCAGTATCACACAGGATTTAAAATCATCTACATTAAGGGCTCATAGGATTTGCAATATAATATTCTGGAAGGCAAAAGAGTTTGGAATGCAACTGAGAATCAAGTACCCAGAAAAACTGAACATCCTATGCCAGGGGAAAAGATGCACTTTCAGTGAAACAGGGGAATTTCAAATGTATCTATTGAAATGATCAGACCTGAACAGAAAGTTTGACCTTCAATACAGGACTCAGTGAAGCATACAGAGGCTGATGAGAAGGATAAATAATGAGGGACTTAATGATGATGAACTGCATGTATTCCAGCATGGAAAGATGATACTGATAATACTCATATAAACCTTCTCATTTAATAGAGTAGGTAGAAGGAGCTTTTGTAGATAAAGTACAGAAGAGAGCTGAATTTGAATATATAATATATTGTAAAAATAGTAGATCATAGGAGAGGATAATCAGATATAAAATATTTTCTTTTTTTACTTTTTGCAAGGTGGTGGGATTTGATGGCTTGTCCAGGACCAGGAGCCCAGGTGGTAGCTAGTCTCTGGGGTGGGATGTGGGCTTGGGGCCTCTTGGCCCCAGGGCCATTGCTCTGTCCATTGAGCCACTCAGCTACCCCACAACACATTTCAGAAGAGAGACAGAGTGAAAGGAGAGAGAAAATATAATATATCATAGTGAGGAGGAATGGATGGATGGAGAGAATTGCAATCAGCAGCAGCAACTGTGAAAAATATGGAAATAACTTCTATGATAGACTTATAATAAACAAAGTGATCCATCCAAAACAGAACTAATGGTATCAGAACACAGATTGAAATTTTATTTTTCTCTTTCCTTTATTTTTTTTATTCTCATGAGGTTTTGTAGATTTTGTGGGGAAGTGAGTATTATGTTTACTCTTAAACGAGAATTTTTAGGAATGTTTACATAAAGATAATTTTTTTAAAGAATGAAAAAAAGGAAAAAAGAGTCAAAAAGCAAATAAAGGCATTAGGAAGGATTTGAATTCAGGTCTTTCTAGTTTCAAGCACAAAACTTTACCTTGCATCACCTACCTGTTTCATAAGTCATTAAACCTTTGTTTACCTTGATTTCCTCCTATATGACTTGAAGAAATTGGATATTGGAACCTCTAGCTAGGTAGTACAATGAATAAATTATTAATCCTGGAATCAGAATGACCTGAGTTCATATGTGGCCTAAGATATCATGACTGAAAGTCACTTAACCTTTATCTGCCTAAGTTTTTGCACATATAAATTTCGATTATCAGTTACACCTACAAATTGGGGTTATGATGAACATTAAATGAAATAATCTTTGTAAAGGACATTGTAAATCTTAAAAAATTATACACCTACTAATTGTTGTAATATTGTACTTTTACTGCCAGCACTAGATCTGTAATCCTATTTTCTAAATTTTAATTGTTTTGTCTTTCATGTTTATCTTCATAAAGAGATGAAATGTGTGCAAAGGAGGTAATATCCAGACTCCTTTGACTTTCTCAAGAGTTAATTGATTTATAACAATTACATTCCTTTAAGAGATGATTACTTATTAGAATCAATGGAACTTGTTTCATTTCTTCTCTTTTGAATAGTTCAGGTTAGGGTGCTAATAATATTATAGTTTTCTCTTTTTTTTCCTATAGTTTTCTTCAAATTTGGTTTTAATTTGGGCATTAGCTCTGCCTCAGTGAGTTCCACCCTTATACAGAGAGCTAATTTGGAAATAACATTGAGTAGAGGTCATTTACTTTATATGCTAATGCAAGTTATTTACAACCTAATCCTCTGATGGTTGAGATACTCCTGAGATCTCCATTTTAAAGAAAAACCCAATCTAGCCCTCCTCATTGCCCAGTCCTCTCTAAATTCAGTTTGTGACTTTGTGAACTTTTCCACCACTCTACCATGTGTATACTTTCTCTTTTTCTTTACCTCCACAAGTTTTCCATCTCAATTTATTATATCCCTTCATTAGAATACTATATCTTAGAGAGAAGAGAATATCTCTTTTGCTTTTTGTATTTGTATTTCTTGTACTCAGTACAGTTCCTGGAACATCATAAAAGGTTCATTTTAATCATTTTGTAATGTTTCACTTTACAATCATCTTTTACATCCTGTTACATATATTTGTTTTCTTTCTCAGAATAGAAGTTTCTTTTGAATAGAGAACTTTTAATTTTGTCTATCCAGTGCCCAATACAAGACCTGTTACTTAAAAGGATATCAATAACATCTTGATTAATTGACTTATTCAATGGGTATATATGATTCAATGATTCAATGGGTATAAATGATGCAGAACATATTGAAAGATATCCATGGGTACTCCTAAGACCAAACATCAGAGGCAAGTATTGCCCCAATTCCAGATTATAAAGTAGAAATTGGAGAAGCTCAGCTTTAATTTTTCAGTTAAATGTCAATTTTTCCTCTCTGATATCAGACTTTCCCATGTAACTATACTTAGATGTGCTTCCTGGCCTTTTTTTACTCCCTACAGTTAGAGCCACTCTCACATCTCCCAGATGTTTATCATTCTCCTGGAAACAAAAAACTCCTGTTTCCTGAACCTAGACATTAATGGACAGGATGTAAGCAATATTAATTCAGACAACTAAGGTAATAGAGGAAACAAATTCCTACCAGTAAGAAGCTTCCCAGGAGACATGGAGGTGACATTTCAGCTGTGAAGAAAGCATTGTTTCTAGTTCACCATAGTCAACCTTGGATAAATCATAGGCAAATATTCAAGCCAAATTACTTGCACAAGGGCTTGACCACAAATTCTGATAATAAAATATCCTTATATTTCTTCTTTTTCCTTCACAATTAAGCTTCTATATGCTTTATTTATGTTTGTTTGTATTTTATCTCATCATCCTTGATAGTCCTTTATCTCATGTTTTTTAGAGTAAGAGATAACTTCAAACTTCCAATCACGTGTACATGGCAAGGTGTATGTCTATTTTTTTTTTTTTGGTGAGGTATTGGGATTAAGTGACTTGTCCAAGTTTACATAGCTGATAAGTATTAAGTGTCTGAGGCCAAATTTGTACCCAGGTCCTCCTGACTTTAGGGCTAGTGCTCTATTTATAAAGATATTTTGAATTGCCTTGGATCCCTGAGTTTGGACACTGTGATTAGACAGTAGTGGAGTCAACACTTCACTCCTCTGCCAAGGTGCTTAATTAGATTATACTCTGGACTAATGAAGAGTTAATGTGCTATGCTACAATGTTGTTGTTGTGTGTTGTTGTACTTCATTCTTAAATAGCAGGAATAACAGCCAGAGGGTGATTGTTTTGACTTGCAAGTGAATTGGATTTAAATGAGGTGAAGCTATGTAAAGTCATCTTCTTCATGACTTTCTTCTCCAGCTTCATCCAAGTCCAAAGACAAGATGACCCCAGATGTTGTAAGAGATCATGGATTTTTGAAAATAAAGTCTTTCTAAGGTTTTGGTTCATCTGAAGAAAAAAAAAATCTATTTAGTGATTTAAGTCTGGGCAAAAAGATAGCCTAGCCTATTGAAAAAAAATCAAACTGCAATAGGATTTCTGGCCTGAGCACAAAACAATTACTATTTTATTTACACCACAAGCTTTCTATTATTGACCAATCAGTGACAGCTAAAGTAATTTGCTTTTAATGTTTAGAAGGAAGGAATCTTGGGTGTTGGTAATATAATATTGTCTGAAGTCATAAAAGTTTGCTTCATGAAGTAACACTGGAGGTCTTGGGACATATTCCGGAATAGTTGTTATTGGTGTTTGTCCATTGTTCTTGAAGAGGACCATGACATCAGAGAGATGATGCCATGACATGCAAATGAATTGGATTAAATTAGGGAGGACTGTATAAAGTCTCCAACCTCACTTTCTACTCCAGAGCCATCTGAGTCATGTGACCAGTTATGGATCAGGATGAGTGGACATGGTCTCAGATTTAGGGGGGGGAGACTTTGGCATTTTTTAAACTAAGGGCTTAATCAGATGTCATTTTGACCCAGGTTTAAGGCTTGTAAGAGGGAAATGAAGCACAGAATGACCCCTTTTGCATAGTCAAAAAATCAGTCTGGAAGGGGAAGACCTTCTGACTTAAACAGAAACAATTGTTAAATACATTCACTATAAGATGGTCAAGGCTCAAACAAGAACTGAGTGTGATTGACCAGGTACCTACTGTTGACCAATCAGTGAGAGTCAGAGTGACCTGTACTAAACAGTACTGGTAACCTTAAAGGGATATCTCCTGAGGCATGGAACAATTCTAATAATTCAGCAGGAGCATATTCTTCATTTAATAACTGAGTTGAGAACTATTTAAAGACCCCAAAGACCTTAGAAATCTACAGTAACTACTCATTTAGTGTAGAATCTATTAATAGAAATGAAATCTTGCAGATGCCAAGTTGCTGACAGATCAGAGATAGACAGTTCTGTTAGAGTTGAAAGAAATTGAAATAACCATATAACCCCTTATAGAACTATTCACCCTTGAAAATGAGAATTATTTAAGTCATTGAGAAAAGGAAGACACAACACAACCAAAAAAACCAAACAATTAATTAATATTTATTAATTTATTAGCCATCTATTATGTGCTGGCATTGTGACACCATGGTCATTTAAGAAGTCACCTTTTTGAGTGAAATCTATGGTTTGTGCTGCAAAAACCATGACTGGTTTCCAAAAATTATTAGAGTTTAGAGCTCTCTTGACCATCAGGAAGAAAGATATAACCTAAATTTGGCAGGAAGATATATTCCATGCATAGAATTTTTTGCACAGTAACTTTTCTGTTTGTATGTGTTCATTTTTCTGTACTTACTCTTATAAAATACTATTCAGTTCCCTGGTTTGGCACTAGATTTCAAAATTTATCCATTTGCTGTAACCAATAGCTTCATGTACTGATGGTGTGAACTGCTGGTTGGTGAAGTATGCTTGTTTTCCTGGGATTTATTTTGTTAAAGGAAGATACTCCTTCACCACTCTACCTATAACCTCTCCACACATCCCCTAGTACTCCCAACCCCAAACTGACCAGAATTAAAACCAATCATAGGTTACAAAAGCATCTATTCTCTGAGAAAAGCTTGTGAAAGCAGATTGGAAAAGAATTTTCAGCTGCTCAAAAGGGGAGTGGAAAATGTTTTATATTTATGATTTCTAGAAGCTTTTGAGCAAGGAATGGGGAATTAAAGGGAAGGGGATGTACACAGACTCAATAAATCAGATTGTAAGGTGTTTAGAATTTCCCAAGTCTCTTTTTGGAAACTCTTGAGTCTGCAACTTCTATTTAAGATTGTTTTTGAAACATTCATGGATGATTTGCAGGAATCTCTAAATTCAACTGGAGAACACTCACAAAGTATCATTGGAATGTTAAGTAGATTTGAACCTTAGAAATCCTTTTAATTGACTAGTTGTTATGTAACTCCATTGTTCTGCTCTCCTGGAATCAAAGAAAGTTTTAACAGATGGTACAATGATGCACCATTTTTATTTACAAATAACAAGAGCAGCAAAGAATTTATCCATAGTTTTTTAGTCTTCAAAAAAAAATTGAATTGCCTTAGGAACATTCTAAAGCTCATTTGGCAAGGCAAAATATCAGACACTGAGATCCTTTCTTGTGCTGAACTGCCAAGTATTCAAACCTTCTGATGGGCTGACTATGTTGTTTGAGTGCCAGCCAGATCATACAAAGCCTGTGAACAACTGGAAGTCAGAAGAAGTGATACAAAAGCAGTCTTAAGGTCTCTGAAGAACTTGGTGATGGATTGTGAGAAGAGAGACACCTTGGCACAGGACTACCCAGAGTAGCATGCCTACATCAAAGAAGTACTCATTGAGCAAAGCAGAAATGAAATGGCTCAAAAGAAGGATGAAATGTGCACATTTAGAGTTAACTTTATCCTAAATAATCATCCAGATTCTTTATAGCTAATCTGTGGTATAACCTTTTGAGTTAATATTCATCTGATCCGTCAGTTGGACACATTGTCTATTGACCCCAAAATAGTCATGTTCTTTGAGTAGGAAGGACAACAGCCATTTATAAAAAGTCAATATTTTAGTTCAGAGTAAAATGACTATTTTACAGGATGCTTAATTTTCTCTAGGACATGACAGGCAATAAAAGAATTTGATTTTCTCAAACATCACAGAGATACTCTCAAACACCACTGGAATGCTCCATATTCATAACATCATCACTTATTTTCTAATATCCTCTCACACATATGATTATGTATGCTGGGATAAATACATAATAAATACAAGTTAGTTTTTTCACCTTGCCTCAGACAAAAATATATTTAAAAACCATAAATCATAAAACTCAGGATTCCTTATATGTTTAATGAAAACATTTTTAATGATAACAAACACAGAATACTGTTTCTTCCACTCTACATAGACTTTTCTCTGGTCATGTTCCTATTACATTTAGGTTTCTTGCAATGGCTTTCAATTTCTTCCTACACTATAATTCATAGTAATTTTATTCAACTACTTACAAATATGATTTTAAATGATTTCCACTCCTTTTGAATAATGTTAAGTCTATAATTGTTCCTAAACCTGCACCCTAGTCATAGAGTACATTGATGACTTAAGTTTTTTTGCATCACTAGTTCCCTGTCAATTCCCTGTTATTGATCTCAACAATAACAACTTATAATAACAATATCAACAATAACACTTAAAGAAATACCTACTAACATTCTAGGTAGATTTGCTTGAATTCCATCTACTCTTTAGTCTTTTTTTTTTGAGTACCCTATAGTCTTTAGGAAAGAATATAGTCCTTTATCCACTTTATCTTTGCAAGTTCACATTTCTATGAAATCAGAATTTCCTAAATGACAAAAACCTGCATGAAACGCCACCCAGAAACCCATTTGCTCTCACAAGAGACTTCTTAATTAACAGTCACATCTGTGCAAGTACACTATATTTTGCAATGCTAGCAACAACTTAAACCCCATTATTAAATTATGAAAAAAATGTATAAATCTCCATGGACCAGTTTAGTGTTTAGAGAGGTAGAATAGAATGCAGCTTTAAGTCTCTAGAGCCTGAGTAGCAAATACCTACACTTTATGTAATGATGTTATTAAATATTTAGTGTGATAATATTTTGAGCATCCTTTGGACATTGATGACATTAAATTTTAACCTGTTTAAGTGGTTAAAGGTGACCTGAAAAAACTTCATTATATTATTTCTAGGCTAATTAAAACTTCAGTGATTTCTGAAGATCTACTTTTTTTTGGTAGCCTGAATCTATAGTCAAATATTTAAAAAAATTAAACATTAAGGTGAATGATGAAACTTTAATAGATCCTTTGTATGACTGTAGAAGATAAATCACAAAAGATAATTGATAAAAGTGGTTTGTTGTTCTTGTATATTCCTAATCTAACTTTGGCATAGCAACACTTAAATTGACCTAATTATCTGCAGCTTTAGTAAAAATAAACTCATGGGTTCTATTACTGCTTTCTTTGCTTAACCTGCACCTCCAAGTCTTGATTTTATTTCTTTTTTCTGATTATTCTCATTCTCACCTGAAGGGCTTTGTGAAGATAAGATTCAGGGATGGCCCTGGACCAGGAAGGTAGAATGATCTGTGTTCAATTGCTTGCTCTAATAAATATTGCAGGGGTAACAACCATGTATAAATTTTTTAAACATTTAGCAGTGTCCCAAGAAACAATAAGATGATAAATTGCAGACCAGTAGTAGCTCATCTGTCGCAAAGATTTTTCATAGTGTGAGTTCACTTTTCATATGAAATCATGATTGGACCTACTGCCTCATCTACCCAAAATAGCTTATATGCATATATATATATATATGTATATATGTATATATGTATGTATATATAATATACACATATGCATACATATATGTGTGTGTTTGTGCATTTATATCCCTTAAATTATGTAAAACTAAATTCACACTTTTTTAAATTTGATTTTTTATGAAAATGATCAACAAACATAAATATCAAAAATGAACAAATAAGAACAATGAAGAAAAGTGAACTATATATGAAACATAATTTCCTTGGCCTCAAATAAATGTTAGAAAAACAGTTTTGTTCGCAAATTTAAAAAATGAATTCTTTCAAGAGGTGAATTACAAATCCCATCTTTTTAAAGTATATATATATATATATATATATATATATATATATATATTAAGTATATGACTTTATATTTTTAATGTTAACCACTTATACATTATTACCTGTCATTAAAATCTTGTTCACTAGAGTAGCGATGAAATTTTCTTTTCCAACAGGGAGCAGAGCAACCCCAGATTAAAAGGAAACAATTGTTTCTAAAAGACTATAGTGTACTTGATTTAACTAACATATGCAGTTAAACCAAGATTTTTTTTTTTTTTTTTGGTTTTTGAAAGGCAGTGGGATTAAGTGACTTGCCCAAGTTCACAAAGCTAGGTAATTATTAAGTGGATTTGAACTCAGATCCTCCTGACTCCAGGGCCAGGGCTTTGTCCACTGCACCACCTTAGCTGCCCAATCCAATTTTTTCTAAGGTGAAAAGGTGATGCTCTATGGAAAGCATAACATTAAAATTCATGGAAAGAATGAGCCTATTAAGTATTGACAACTCACCCAGAACCTTTCACTTGTTTTATATTAGAAATGTATTTTTATTTATTGCTCTTTATATTACAAATTTATTGCTCTTCATATTACATTATGACAAGAAATAGTTATGTAGCATCATGATCAGTGAATCAGTGAGAAAATAAACATTTATTAAGTACCTGGTCTTTGATAGCTATTTCTGGATATACCAAAAAAAGGTAAGACAGTCCCTGACTGGCAGAGTCTAATGGAGGAAACAGTCTAATAGGGTAAACAAATATGCAACAGCCATGTGTAAAGGATAAATTTGAATTAACAGAGAGCTAGCAATGCATTTAAAAAGAATTGTGAAAATTTTTCTGTTGAAGGTGGGATTTGAGAGGGATTTGCAGGAAACCAGGAGACAGAGATTAAGAGTAAGAGAATTCCAGAGATGATGGACAGTCAGTATAAATTCCCAGGCAGATGAATAGCAAGAAGACCAGTGTCACTAAGTCAAAGAGTAGGTGGAATGGTACAAAAAGAGCAGGATTAGGTATAATAGGATTGGAAAGGTATCACTAACAATTACTGGCATGTGACTTAAACACTAACTCTTAAAGTCAGTAGAACTCAAAGGAGTTGAAATCATTGATCTGGGTCCAGAAAATATGGAATGAAACTTACCTCTGTCTTCTCAGTAGAAAGGGAAGATAACATTCAGCACTTATATAATAACCCCATAATTAGAATTTAAGCACTTCATCTTTATTAAATCCCTTTTTACTGTACTCCTATATATACTCACTTTGTTATATTTCTTTTGACCTCCTTGAAGCTTATATTTCAAAACTTTTGATCAAATCTTCTCTTTTTTCAGTGACAATTAGAATTCTTTCACTTCCTTAAAAATTCATTCCTTCCCCTTCCCTCCACAAAAGAATTTCCTTCCCTTTATCCACCCCCAATAAAATATACTGAGTATTACTGGGTGTTGTAAGCTCCCATCTTTTACTTTTTGAAATATTGTATAACATGGTTTCCAATAATTTTTGTTGATAGTTGCTAATCATGTGTGATTCTCACTGTGTTTCATTGTTCCTTGAACTCTTTCTCTCTGTATCTTTGCAGTATTTTTTTTTTCTTAGACACAGAGTCTGCGATTTTGGTTATTGCATTTATTAGAAGTTTTTTTTCATTCAGGAGTTAATTATGAATTCTTTCTATTCTTATATAACCCTCATAATAATTTCTTGAAATTTGATGTTCAGGTTCCTTTTTTTTTTTTGTATATTGGACTTTATGCGTTACCACTTCACAGATGAGCAAATGAGGAAACAATATTAAGAACATTTATGACAAGTACATGGTCACAGAGCTTGTAATTGTCAGTCAGAGGAATAAAATCTGGATCTTCTGTTTTACTTCATTCTATACTCTTCTACACTATGCTCCCCACACACATACTTTTCAGGAAAAAATACAAAGTATATTGAGTTATATGTGATTTCTAAAAAAGCAAAATAAAAATATTCCACAAGACATCTTTACACATATTGTTATAGAAGGATAAGCATTCAGCAGTTTTGTGCTGACCTACAAAGCTTCTGTCTATGGTGTTGTTGGGGTTTGGCGGGAAAAAGGTGGCTCAACATGAAAGAGCCTATACTTCTTCAAGTACTGATGCATAAGACTGCATAATTCATCTAAACTAGACTTTTCAACGTGTGTTCAAGAATAATACCGCAGTTTTCAAGTTTTTCAAAGGCATGAATAAGTACAAGAGGTGATTACAAAGAACATCTTTTATTAAAAAATAAGAAAAGGAAAAGTCACAAAATCAGATTTCATTATTATTATAAAATATGTAATTTTCAATTTTTCCTTTCCCAAATTTCATATAATGTTACAAGTTTAATGCAGAATGCCTTATATTCTGTTTTTAAAACCTCAAAAAACTATCCTCTTTCCTAATCCTTCAAAATTTAGGCAAAAAATTATATTCCCCAGCAAAACCTGTTCATTTTGTATATGGATAGATGATAATTTTATGACAAACCTCTGAGAAAATTTTAAAAAATTAAATTATCATAAATGAATTAGAGGGGGAAACTAACAAAGATGGTGGAACAAGAGGAAGATATATAACCCAGTTGACTCTATAGCTACCCTAACAAAAAAGGTTGTTAATTAAGATAGCTAAGGAAGATACAATGAATTTTCTATCCAACATAACTTGGGCTCATAGAAAAGTGAGGAACTGTAAAACAGCAGTGGGTCAGAATCCTGAAGTTAGACTCTGGAAGCAGAATAGTTTTCAGTACCATTGTTCTGACCCTATAGAGAAGATATGGCTCTCAGACTCACCTTGAGGGGCACAAGGGTCAGACTTGTGATACAATTGTTAAACTCAACGGGATGTTGGGATTCTGCTCCTCCTGGGGATTGGAAGCCAGAACTATGGATGACCTAAGGTCCAACATTTTCCCTTTGCCTTCAGAGGTTAGATTTCAGACTCAACTAGTTCAGCTCAAACCTGGTCCCTAGTACTTTCCTTCTGATGCAGAGAGGGAAGGTACAAGTTCCCCAGAACAGTTACTCTACTTAATGAGAGTGGATCACAGATTGTCAATGAGGCAAAAGGGGATACAGTGCTCTGACTCTAAACTAGGGGAGGGCATTTCAAACTCTTCCGAGGTTTTCATCCAGATCCTCTGAAACAAAGAGAGAATCAAAGTTTTTGCTGCATAGTGTGTAACAGAAATGACCAAGCAGGTCTATCTATTTAGGATGCATTGAAATTTTATAACTCTGCCCTTTGATTTGCCACTTAATCCTTGAAGTCTATAGCACACAATAACTGGAGGATGTAGTGACAGGGCACCTGCTAAGACAGGCCAGTCCCATATGAGACTATGGTAGTTCCATCATAAATGCAAAGACTAGTCATAACACAAATACACAATCCAGGAAGTAAGAATGAAAGAATGAACAAACAAAGAACAGATTAAAAAAACAAAAACTATTATGATGCTAGTGATGCACAAGACACATTTGTTTTTAATCTTATTCAACATTTTATTTGTCCTAATTATATGTACAATTTTAACACTTTTTTACATATTTCCTGTTCCAAATTCTCTCTTTCCTTGACCTCTACATGGATCATTGAGAAGGCAAACAATTTGACATGTCATATATGTGTAATCTTGCAAAACACATTTCATTTAAGTCAGTCTGTGAATGAAAACACAGAAAATAAATCTCAAGTAATATAAAGAAAAAATATCTGATATGAATTTATAAATATGTGGCATGCTTCTTCAGAAGTCCATTGTATTGTTGAGAATAGCAAAGTTATTCATAGAAGATCAGTATGCAATATTTCTTTTACTGTGTACATGGTGTCCTAGTTTTGCTCATTCCATTTTACTTCAGTTCATTTAAGTCTTCATATGTACTTCTGAGAATATCCTGTTCATCATTTCTTAAAGCACATTAATATTCCATAGTAATCAAATACCTCACCTCCAGTTTATGGACATATCCTTAGTTTCCAATTCTTTACCACCATTAAAAGATATACTAAAAATATTTTCATTTTGTACACATAGGTCCTCTTCCTTTCTTTTTTTATCTCTTTGGGATATAGACTTACTAGAGGTATTTCTTGGTCGAAGAATATGTGTGATTTCATAGCCTTTTTGACATAATTCCAAATTGCTCTCTAGAACCATTAAACCAGTATACAACTTGACCAATAGCATATTAGTGTTTTAATTTTCCCATATTCCCTCAAACATTTGTCATTTTCCTTTTGTTTTCACATTAGTCAATCTGTCAGGCATGAGGTAGTAGTTCAGAATTTTTCTAATTCACATTTCTCTCAGCAATAGTGACTTAGGGCATGTTTTTATGTGACTAAAGATGTTTATTCAGGTATTTATTTTATCTGAAAATTTCTTGTTCATATCCTTTGATCATTTATTAATTCAGAAAAGGTTTTTATATTGACAAATTTGTCTCTTGCATATATATATATGTAATTTAGATATCTAAGTTTTATATATATATATATGTAAGAAATAGTCTTTATCAGAGAAATTCTCTGAAATGATAAACCATCTATGAATTTCTCTCAATCTCCTCTCTCTCTCTCCTTTTACCCTGTCCATTCTCAAAAGTGTTTTACTTATGACTTTTATCTCCCCCAAATTTTTCTATTTTCTATCAGTTAAAACCCCCTTCCCTATCTCCTACTTTTCTTACTTTCTTGTGTATTGATAGGTTTCTATACCCAAAGAACATGTATATTTTATATTTTGTCCTCTTTGAGCAAATTCTGATGAGTATAAGGTTCATTTACTTGCCTCCCTATTTCCATTATTTTCCATTTCACTATTCTATCTCTTTTAGACCTTTTTTATGTTAGATAATTTATCCCATTGTTTGTCTTTCTCCTTCCCTCGAATCCCTTAATTTTATGTTTTTACATAATCATTCTATCACATTAAATTCACATCTCTGCTTTATGTCTAGGTGTATTCGTTCTAAATGCCCTAATAATGAAAAAGTTTTTAAAAGTAATAAATCTCATTTTCCAATGTAGGAATATAAATAGTTGAATATTATCAAATCTTTTCTGATTACCCTTTCCTGTTTACCTTTTTACATTTCTTTTACATCTTGTATTCTGAAGTAAAAATTTTGATTCAATTCTGATTTATTCATCAGGAATACTTGAAAGTTCGCTACTTCATTCAGTATTATTTTATTTCCTGAAAGATTATGCTCAGTTTAGTTGGATAATTGATTCTTAGTTATAATCTAAACTCCTTTGCCTTCCTGAATACTGTATTTCCAATTCTCTGATCATTTAATGTTGAAACTACTAAATCCTGTGTAATTCTGACTGTGACTCCTTGATATTGTTTCTTTCTGGCTGCCTGTATTATTTTCTCCTTGAGCTGATATATCTGGAATTTGGTTATAATTTCTTTAGAGTTTTAGAATCTCTTTTAAGGAGGTGATCGGTGGATTGTTTTAATTACTATTTTACATTCTAGTTCTAAAATATTGGAACAGTTTTCCTTGATAATTTCTTGAAATATGCTGTTCAGTATCATTTCTTTTCTTTTTTACCATGCTTTTCAGGTAGTTTAATAATTTTTAAATTATTTCTCCAGGTTCTGTTTTCTAGGTCAAATGTTTTTTTCAATGTAGTATTTTATATTTTCTTTTATTTTTTCCTTTGATTCTTGATGTCATAAAAAGTCATTAGCTTCCACTTGCCCAAATCTATTTTTAAAATTTATTTATTTTTCTAATTTTACAAATTTTCCCCTTATTTTGCTTCCCTCCCCCGACACCCCCACAGAAGGCAGTCCGTTAGTCTTTACATTGTTTCCATGCTGTACATTGATCTAAATTAAATGTGTTGACAGAAAAATCATATCTTTAAAGGAAAAAAATGAAATATGAGATAACAAAATTACATATTAAAATAATGTATTTTTTAAAATTAAAGGCAATAGTCGTTGATCTTTGTTCAAACTCCCCAATTCTTTCTCTGAATCCCAATGGTATTCTGCATCACAGATACACCAGAAATGTTCCTGATTGTTACAATTATGAAATAGGCAGGTCCATTAAGATTGATTATCTACCCCATGCTTCTGTTATGGTGTACAATGTTCTTCTGGTTCTTCTCATTAATTCATGCAGATCGCTCTAGGCTTCTCTGAAATCCTATTCTTTCTGGTTTCTAAAAGAACAACAGTGTTCCATAACGTACATATACTACAGTTTTTCAGCCATTCTCCAACTGATGCACATTCACTCAATTTCTAGTTCTTTGCCACCACAGAATATTTTTGTACAAGTGATGATTTTACCCTTTTTCATAATCTCTTCAGGGTATAGATCCAGTAGTGGTATTGCTGGATTAAAGGGTATGGACATTTTTATTGCTCTTTGGGCATAATTCCAAATTTCTCTCCAGAAAGGCTGAATAATTTCATAGATCTACCAACAATGTATTAGTGTCCCAGATTTCCCTCATCCCTTCCAACATTGAGCATTGTCCTTTCTTTCATATTGGCCAATCTGAGAGGTGTGAGGTGGTACCTCAGAGATTCTTTAATTTACATTTCTCTAATAAGTAATGATTTAGAGCAATTTTTCACATGACTACGGATCACTTTGATTTCCTCATCTGTAAATTGCTTTTGCATATCCTTTGACCATTTGTCAATTGGAGCCCAATTCTAATTTTTAAGGAATTATTATCTTCAGTTAGCTTTTATATATCCTTTTCCATTTGGTCAATTCTACTTTTAGAGCTCTTGTTTTTTGCAGTGGATTTCCCCCCTAATTTTGACTAATTTTATTTATTAAATAATTGTTTTCTACAATGGAATTCCACTCCCTCCCTTCTCCCTAGCCCTGGCAATTTGGCCAACTCTATTTTTAATGATTTTTTTTTATTCAGTCCATTTTGGGGGGGGGTTGTTTTATTAAGCTGTTGTCTCTTTTATCATATTTTTCCTACACATAATTTTCCTCATCCCTTTTTCAAATTTTTCTTCTATTTCTTCTTCTTGATTTTAAAATCTTTTTAAAGCTCTTCAAAGAGGACTTTTTGGGAGACAAATTTATATTCTCTTTTGAGGCTTCACATGTAGGCATTTTATCAGGGTCTTCTGAGTTTGTGTTCTGACCTTTCCTAACTCTGGAATACGGAGACAGTTTTTGTTTTTTGTTCATTTTTTAAAGTTGAGCTCTGTTCGTGGGCTTGTGGGTTCAGGCTTCCCAAGCTTCTTGTGCTGCAGGGCAGTATCCTGGTTGCTGGCTTTCCATGCTGGGACCTGAGGTGTTGGAGACTTGTTCACTATGCTGGCGTGGCCCACTCATACCTGCTGTGCTTGTGTTAAAGTGTTCAGAATTTGTCTTCTGTGCCGGAGGTGAAAGCCTCATAGTTGAACTACTGAGCCAATATTGAGGGGCCACAGTTGTTGGTCTGTGCCATGTGTAAGATTCCTTCAACTTGCCATCACCTTGCCCACACTGGGCTGTACTTTCCTTAAACACAAGTGACACAGATCTTTCCTGAAGTCCCTCCCGTATATCCTAATCTTGAAAACTGTTTCACTCCCTAACTTTTTGGGTTCTGTTGCTCCAAATATATCACTGTTTTTGAGGGAAACTGGGAAGAATTCAGGCCACTTCCAGACTTCTCTTTGCAGTCTTACCTCTATCCCCAGGCTATTTCTTGACTTTTTAATTTATTTTAATGGGGGGGGTCAGTTTCCCAAGGGAAGGGGGTGCTGTCCCAATTTTCAGGTTTTGTATGCAACTGTTTTCAGAGGTAATTCTGGGAATAATATGTTTTTGACTCTTCCTAAGTGGTATGTTCTAGAGGGAGTGTATTTGCTACTCTTCTGTAATTTGCACTGAGTTGTGAGTGACTACAAGCATTCTTTTTCAGTCTTTAAACTGAGACCAGGGTCCCTGCTACCTTGGGATTGCATGTTTGACTGTGCTAGTGCTCCTCCTCACACTGAGACTAAAACCCAGGACTTAGACCCAGGTCTAAGAAGGAGCAACTCAATGTCCTGGCCCTGTTGTCACCAGAGGGACTTATATAAAGCTCCTTCTGATCCTTTACTGGACATGTGCTGAGATGTGTGGAAACTGCTGCTGCTTCCACAGATTCAGTCTCCCAAGGTGAGCTTCTGGTTTTCTGGGACCCAATTTGCATTGGTGTGGGCTGTGTTGAAATTGCTCCCCTCTCACTTTCCTATAGACCCTCTAAGTTATCTTGGGCTAGAAAAATGTTTCACTTTACTTTTTTGTGGGTTCTGCTGCTTTAGAATTTGTTTAGATTTGTTTAGATTTGATGCTGTGGTAATACTAGGCAAAGAGACCAAAAGGACCCTTTCCTTCTTACAGATTTTTTTCAGATGAAAAGTTGTTGTCACAATGCAGTTCATCATCTGTGTAAGTTAAGTCCCATCCCTTCCTGGAAATTTCAAGGCCTTTCCTTTGTCACGAGAAACTGGAAAAAGTTAGAAAGTAATTATGCATTGATCAATGCAATTTTTTTTAAAAACTGGGATAAGTACTGTGAAAATTGGAAATATTACAGTAATTTATGAAGCTCAAATTCATTATTTTTCTCTGTGTTTGAATCTTAAAGAAATATTTTGCTCCTTACCACATAATTAAAAAATAAAAACTTGAAAATGCACTGTTGCTATTTTTGTAAGTTTTGAATTTGTGATCTGTTACAGATTTTTAAAGGGTTTTTGATCTTTTAAGAAACAATTGTGAAAAATTAAGAAAAAATGTGGTGAGATAAGCAAATTTGTGAATTAGCAAAAAGGCCACTTAAGTATGAAAATTACTATCTAGCTAGAAAAGTAAGGTTTTTGGATTTGTCTAAGAATAACATGTACTAAAATCATAAAAGGAAATTTTCAGTGAACGAATACAATCTGAAATATGGTTGGGGGAAAAAGGGAAAAGAGAAAGTGTTAGTAAGGGTTTAAAAGACACAGGAAGAGAATAATAAAGGATTACAAGGTAAAATGAAAGATATAAAGAATGTTGGATTTTTCATCTATAAGGGAGGAATATAAAATATGGTAAATAGTTAAAGCATTTTAAGAAGGAATGAACAGGTTTGACTTTGTATAAGTAAAAAGGATTGATTATGAATGTTTTGTATCATGATTTGAAAGTCAGTGTAAGCATAAAAGAGTATAGAACGCTATGAGTCAGTTACTAAGCAATAGATTTGTTCTGGAATTGTGGACACCAGAATCGAACTGAATTTCGGGTTTTCCTGGAGAGATAAAGGAATGGTTTGCCATGTCCTTCTCTGGTTCATTTTCAGATTAGGAACTATGACCTATAGTGTTAAATGTCTTACCCAATGTCTCACAGCTTGTATACTTGATCTGTCCCAAACATAACTAGGTACAAGTATAAAGACCCTGTTTAGCTGTGTGGATAGGGACCTTCAGAAGGTTCTTGAGCTGAGAACTGACATAATCATATTGTTCTTGAGTGAATTTATTTTGCTTGCTGGATAGGGGATGATGTTTTGATCACATTATTGTGAATCTAAAATGAGCTGGAAAAGGTCACTGTAGTTGAGAAGGTTATAATATTCTATTCATATTTTAAAATACCTTATAAAATTATCAAATAGGAAGTATATGCCTAAACTGAAAGCTAAAAGCAAAATTTGTGGAAAAATTGTTTCACAATTAACAGTGCCATTTTATCAATCCATGTTTTGTAATTGTCATTTTTTCCAACTAAAAATAAAGACAAAAAGAATCACATTTATAACTAATTTTTATCACTTATGTAAGTTTAAGCTCTTTAGAATTTTTATCATAGTGTTGAAACCTGAAACTTTTAATTGATTACTCTGTGGGGACACGGAGATCATCACCCCTTCTCTGAGGTCTCTGTCGATTTTCCTTATTTTGTAATCTTGTCAATTCCTGAAAACCATCAGTATGGGCTAAGACTTCAGTCCTGGGAAATGAGCCAACTTTGAGTCATAGAATTCCTAAATAATGAATGTTGGTTGCTATAGATTTGCAATTTTACGTGTAATATAGAAATGATTCCTAAGGATTCGATCTCTAAATCAAGACAATCTAAACTTGAATAGAAAAGCAAGTGAACGATTTAAGAGAAATGTATTATGTATGATGAACTTCTATTTCTTATTGCAACTCTATGAGAGGACAAATAACTGTTTCTAGCCCTAAGGTGTGATTGGTAAAATTTGTCATTTGGGATAAAAACTTTAGGGGCTGTACATAATTTTTTTCTTGAGGTTTGAGTTCAAGTATTGTTATCTTATGGATCACTAAAAGTCAGTAATTCATCATTCGAGAGAACTTCCACAAGCTACTCAGAGGAAATGTGATCCTGAACCATTACAAGTGGAAGTCTGTGTCTAGGAAATACCAAAAGCCTGATTTTTGACCTCAGCCCAAGGTAGATCCTTTCTGGCTCAGTTTCCCCATTGTGCTCTTTTGAAGAGAAATGGCTCCAACCTGCTTATTCCTAAATTTGCCTCTGAGATGGAATTATTACTGCATGGTTGGTTGGCAAATGTGATTCTTGCCTGAAGTCAAACAAAGCTAAGGATGTTTGATTTGGCTGTTTATATAACTGAATCAGCAATCACTAGTTAGATGTTGTTATAATCATTCTTTGCTTTTTTCTCCTTTTAGCAAGTTCCCACAATCAAAGCAAATAATCAAGGAAATACATGGGTGCATCTATAATATGCACTGTTGACACACAGTGTTCTTCTACATACTACAAAGACCAATTTTACCTGGACTGGGAAACTGTCACATGATATATGTTAGATACAATGATTCAATCACCAATTGCCAAAGTCATGGACCACTATTTTGTTATCTCTATGCCACTGTATTTTTGTTCTTCCTTTTTTTCTATTGCTATATGTATATTAACAATTCTCTACAGCTTGGACTCTGGACTGAGTGTACCATGGAAAAGGCAATGGATACTTTAAGAAAATGAAAATCTTGTCACTTCAGAATCATTCCCTATGTGAGGCTAATGACTTTTCTCCTTGCTGACCTCCATATTTACCCCAATTTTTATCATATCTTTTGCTAGTACTTGGTATCTATTCTATCTCCTTGTAAAGTTTGTATCCTCCAGGCTCCAGATCATATATATCCAACTAGTGGCAGGACCTGTATTATCCTGTACACAAGGATGATTTATCAGTTGAAAGAAATGAAAGGTAAAATAAGAATGGTTCTGGGGAGGCTAGGTGGCACAGTGGATAAAGCACAAGCCCTGGAATCAGGAGTACCTCGGTTCAAATCTGGTCTCAGACACTTAATAATTACGTAGCTGTGTTACCTTTGGCAATCCACTTAATCCCATTTGCCTTGCAAAAAAAAAATTAAAAAAAGAATGGTTCTGCTTTTTTTTTTTCTCTCCTGTACATATTATACCACCAACTACAAGGTTGGTCCCCTTCCTTCTACTTGATTTAAGCAAACCTTCATCAAAACAGCAACCCCACCTTTTATATATTTAATAATTTTAATTCTATTTAAGCTATAGGACCCAAAAGTCAAATAGCATTAGTGGGAGAATACTTGAACTAAAGAGATAGTGTGTGTGTGCTGTGTGTCTGTGTGTGTGTGTGTGTGTGTGTGTGTGTGTGTGTGTGTGTTTGTGTATGTGTGTTTGGGTTTATGTGAAGGAGCAATTTTGAAGTAAGTAGAAGTATTGTAAAATTTCCTGAATGAAATCTAACCACTTTCCTTTCTTTTATTTTCTTGAGGTAACAAATATTTCTCACCTTATAAATTTTTTCACTTTTAGATTTATTGATGTCTTCTTGAAATACAAATATTTACTCCTTGCATTTACTCAAATCAGTTTTTTTTAATTTTATGTTTTTTCCCCAAATTGTATTTCTAGGGAATCCCTTACACTCTGATGTCCAATTGTCAACAGCTCACCTCCTTCCCAGACTACAGTCTTGCTTCTAGCCAAATCTTCACAGTCATTTAGAGAAGCAACTCCTATGAAGAAGATGCCAGCCACCAGCATAGGGGAGGCAAATCAAAACAACAACATTTTAATCACTATTTCTTCTCAAATGTTGATGAGATAGCCTACAGGTCTGAGTTCCTGGATTCTTGGAATAGAATCTCAGTATCTTTAACCATCATCTGTGGAAGTAACTCCAATGGAAATATAGTCTAGAAGCTTGTCCTGTTGGTATTATATTCACAGTTAATAAAGATTCACAAAAGAAAGTATTTTCCACTGAAGTCACAAAATTTAGTATTGGAAGTTAACAAATCTCTATCTCTATCTCTATCTCTATCTCTGTCTCTGTCTCTGTCTCTATCTCTATCTCTATCTCTGTCTCTATCTATCTGTCTATATATCACCTATCTAATCTGTATATCACCTATCTATCTATCTATGTTTTCATTGCAAATAATTTTAAAATAGCAATCTACCATCTGCTTGATCCACTATGGAGTAAGGAACCATGGAACTTTTTCATGAGACTTGCAGATGAAAGCTGCCATATATCTTGTTGACCCCATAAAAATGAAAGTTCTTTGAGAGCAAGGACTTAACTTTTCTATTTTTAACCTAATCACTTAGTGCAGTGATTTGTGCATAAAAAGACATATTAAATACTTTCCCTACTTATTGTTCAAAAAATCTTAAGCATAAGTAGAATTGTAATGATTTTATTCATTCTGCAGAAATAAGGATACTTACCCATTGTTCCTGGACTACTGTTTTTGCTACATAACTTACCTGTTTTTATTATAAAAAACAAACAAAAATGAGATGTTTATTTTCATAGATTTGGAATCCCTTAAATTGTTAGTTGATTAAAATTTCAATTATTACTATATAGGAAAATTTCTCATATGAAGATAATATCGCATAAACATATACCATTAATCATTGAAGAGACTGGACAAGAGAATCCAATTCCATCTTCTTCAGACACTTTAGATATGATTTTCTCTTCATGACATTGTTTATTTGTTTGTTTTTTTGTCAGAGACCTGGAGTGATTGGCCATTTCCTTCTTTAACTCATTTTACAGATGAGAAATCTGAGGAAAAAGGGTTAAGTAACTTGTCCAGGATTACACAGATAGTAAATATCCAAAGCCTCATTTGACCTCAGGGAGATTAGTCTTCCTGACTCTAAATCCACTCTATTCACTGTACCTCTTAGCCCCAATCCATCTACCTTTGGTAATTCAATTGCTATCAAATTCTTACAATGAACATGCTTAAAACTTTTCCTTCATAAAATGACCTCTTCATCTGTTTACTTTTACCTTAACTTCTTACTTCTTAAAATTGTATAAAGCCTTCTGATGTTCTCATTATACAAATTAAAAAAAAATATTTTAATGAGTCCCTATTACATCTGGTCTTGAAAATAGTTACAGATAACTATATCACACACACACACACATATATGTTTATATCAGCTTATTCATCTTTGGGCATTTTAAAGTTCTGCTAAAAGAGGTAAATCAGAATCTTAAACTACCTGTTGATCCCTTGTGGTCCAGTCAACTTGTCTTTTGATTTTAGGTGATGGTTATCTGGCTCACTTCCTCCAGTCCTGTCTTAGTTTTATTTCTTCATATGATTTAAAGTGGCATGTGATATTACTACTTCCTAGAGTTATTTGATTTATTAATAAAACTCTTCCAACCTGTTAGTTGTCTTGACTGGGCTTTTGTACCATAGATCATGAAATTTCCATATATACTAAATACTATTCATTCAACAGTGGTATATATATCATATATATATATATATATATATATATATATATATATATATATATATATATTTAATATAATCCCTTATGCTGAATTCTTGACATTTCTCAAAGGAAATTCTATTGGTCAGTATGGGCTTTAAATAGGCAGAACTGTTGACATCTTTGGTTTTTCTATGTTGGTTTTAGTAGAACCCTGGATACAATGTTCTTTCTTCAGTTACTCAGTCTTAGAGACATTCTTATTGAGTTGTAATAGATATTTATAATAACTCAAATCAACGTTGCATTTATCTGAACACATTTCAGTCTCTAAAAAATTGTTCTTCTATGTAAGAATTAATATGACATGATATCTTTCTCCTACAGTTTCCTTTGCTTCCTTAATTCAGCTAGAATTAAGTTCAAAGTAGCAAATTGCTAAGTTAATAGACTTTATTTTCACATAGTTCATTGAAACTTAGACCTGAAAGAGCTTTCAGAGGTCACTAAAATCAATCCCTAAGTTAAGTGAGTTGGCAAGGGTCACAAAATCAGGTCTTTTCTTGGGTGATAGTTGAACCCAATTATTCCTGACTTTATGTTCTGTGGTCTGACCAATAGAGCTCTCTAATGAGCTATAATTCTATGGTACTTAGGAAACCATACAAGTAAGAAGTGAACCCTATTTTAGAATTCACAGACCAAAACAAAAAATAGAGAACCAGTAGATAAGATCTCCAAGATGATGTCCAGCTTTAAATCCTATAATTCTACAAAAGATACTTCTGTTTCATTCAATCAAGTATTAAAATGTGATATTGCAAAGAGATATTACCTGGTTTAGAAATAACATAGAGGCTTTATCATAGCATTATGGTTCAGTAACTCTTTCAGGTACTGTTTTGTAATTAGAACCTTAGATTAAACTCCCTGAAAATTTGGGTCATTATGCTAGACACCCTGATTTGTTAATTTTTTTTCAAGCACATGCATCTTATTCTGTATTTGCATTCATTGCATAGTGATCTAAGCATATAAATACATATAGATCAGGACTTTTTTTTAATGTCATTCTTTGAATAGTAATACACATCGTAAGCCTTTTGGTGGTAATTTCTCAGGACTCAACAGGCAGCCAATTAGCACGGTAGGAGATAGGAATTTAACATCACAAACAAGCTATTCACATGCCCCAACATTAAATTAATATTTCTTTCTCTTTTAATTCTGTGCAAACAATGTTGGTGATGAGACTGAAAACATTCGATCAACTTCTGAAAGAACATACTTTTTGAATAGATCGTCCTTCAACTCCAGTGTTTTTTTATTTCTTTTTAATATTTCTGAATTAGCATCGAAGTTGACTCATTTGGAAAATAACATGCTAAGTTATTAATGTAATTACACACTGACTTAGCATCTCATAATCAGAAAGCACAGTGTGCATGCCAGAGAATTGTTATTAGTGTGAAAGGACAAGGAAGGTACTTCAGAAGTTGATCACTGTTAAATTATGGTGGATCAGTCAATCAGGTAGAGTAAACACCTTTTTGTTTTTACTTCATCCCATTGATATTGAATCTGTTTGGAGACATTCAGTTTAATAAAGTGGTATTTTGTAAGTTATCATTTCATGAATTAATGAATATTAAAGAAATGCTGTAGTTGATGAAGATGGAGGTTAGATTATTGATATTTATGATTGGTGTATTTTGATATAATTATCAATAAAGGAGAGATTTTATATTTATTTCATCATATCAGTGCTTTAGAATTGGGGGCTCATATTTGGCATGTGAAAAAGCTTCTGGAAATAATCTTGAGAGAAAGAATTCCTATCTATTATTGATCATATTTTAATAGCTGAGGTATTGAAAAGGGATTTTCTCATTTGGTTCAGTAGTTCTGATTTTTTTTTGTTTTAGGAATCCCTTTGAACTACCCAAAATTATTTAATATACACTCAAACATTTTAAAATAATTTTTCCACTACTTAAAGTGCTTTAAGGAATTATTAGCAAGAGTCTCTTGGAGAATTATGAATCACCATTGTTTCATGGACCACTAATTGGGAGTTATTAATGTAGACTTGGCCAACTCACTCATTTTATTTACAAGGAAACAAGACCCCAAAAGCTCAAGAGATCTACTCCATGTTCTGCAATTAATAAATAGTTGATTCAGGATTTATAGTTAAGTCTTTGGGTTCAAAATTCAGAAATATTTCAAATACCTAATTTTGCCTGACTGAAGAATTGAAAATTAACAATTCTGGATCTAGAAGATGAATTATTTTTTTCCCATGAATTAAAATTCTCTGAGTGCTTAAATATAGTAGTCAGACTTAAATTGTGGGTCCTTGAAAAAGATCATGTAATTTCTTTGTGAGTCAGTTTCCTTTTCTATAAAAGGGAGAAGTTGAACTTAGGTAATTTTTACCTCTAATTCTATGATGATTTTACCCTACATCATGATCACTATAGATCTCTACTAAGTATTACAGCTTGATAAGGTGCTACTTTTTAACTTGCTACTTCAATTCTCTAATGAGCACTAAAATGAGGAGAAAGGGTAAAGAAAGAACACCCAAATGATAAAGTACTTTCCAGGAGTATCAGAACCTCAGTTAAAATAGGTTTTATTAAGCTGTACCTTTTAGTCTGTGAAACCTAACAATTTCATTCCTAATTATGAGAGAAAGAGAATATGATCAAGTTATTCTCTACACGTTGGAGGTTAGAGAAAGAAAATAGAATGTGATGAATCATCAATTCATATCAGCAGCTTGTGATGTTTAGAAATTTCATCTGGCACAAAATGCCACTGCCAGAGTTGTTTTTTTTTAATCAAAAATCAGGTAATCTTCACTAGTTTCTAGTATAAGTCAAATTGATTTTCAAGTATTATAATTGATTTATAAGGTTCTTAACAACATGGAGCCTGAATACCTTGCAAATTCCTTCATACTCTCTCTCTCTCCCCCACTCTTCCACTCTATTAAGAATTTGGGGTAAATGTTTATTTCAAGGTACCAAATATTATGTTGGGGTTCAGCAACTATTTTTTTCATAAATAATATATATTACTAATACCCAACTCAATTAGTGTCTAAAATCATTGCATATTGTTAAATATAGGTTTCATTTTTTTAAGTGAAAAGAGAACAGGCACTTTTCTTAGTTGTATTTGATCTTGTAATAGCAGTTTTGTAAATGCTTTCTGTAGATATACTGTTGTAATAAAATGGATTTACATATTAATGGGTCCTTAGGTTTTGATACAAAGTTTTTTTTGTTGTAGATTCTCAGTTATTGATACTAGAAGACTAAACTAAAATGATTTTATTTCTGAACTAATTACCCAGGACCTACTTTGGGAACCAAGTGACTTTAAAGTTCCAGATAAGTTACAAAAGAATGAAGTGACTACTTTCTCTCCTTGGTTTCCTTACTCAGTCCTATAGAATAATAGAATACTTAAATTTATACTTAGGGAAGAAAAAATAGTTAACAGATTATGTACAATAATTTCATAATTATTTATATTATTTAAAATACCATTGAGGCTATTGTAGTGAATTTCCAAGTAGTTCATCATCCACTAAGTGGGAATTACTGATCTAGTGTAATTTTTCCCAAAAAACAGTAGCAGTGTAACAATAATAGTAACAGTAGCAATAGCAGCAATGGAAGTAGTAGCTATGGCAGCAGCAACAGTAACAGCAGTAGCAGTGGTAATAGTTATGTTGTAGTAGTAACAATGGTGATAATTATTAGCATTTCATTAGGGCTTAAAGTTTGCAAAGTACTTTGCATTTCTTATTTGTTTTCATTATTATTATTATTATTATTATTTCAATTTTTCTAATGCAAAAGCAGATGCTACATTGCTGCTTTGGGGTCAATCTAGTAAGCAGAAATTAGAAATCGGGTTTTCCTGACTGCAAAGTTCAACATTGTCCACTGTCCTATCTTGTGGATAGAATTTAATCTTTGAAATAATTCTGGGAAGTAGAGACCATTATTATTTTATTTCCATTTTGTAGATGAAGAAGTTGAAACTGAGAGAGTTTAAACAGCTCAACAGGGTCACAAAGCCAGATTGGTTTTGAACTCAAATCTTCCTCACTCCGGGATTGGTGCTCTATTCACTGGGTCACCTGGTGACTTCTCCCCCTCAAAATACAAAACAAAACAAAACACCTCAATGGAATTTTAAGAATAATCTGGTTCATTTCTTGAAAGTAGTTTTCACATGACCAGATACTAGATGATTAAAGGCTATCTTTATGGGTTTTTTAAAAATGATATAGACCATGAAATTAAATGTATAAGGAATGTGGAAATAAATCAATATATGTAGTACACTAGGAAAAAAAATGATCAGTCATCAAAGGCATAGCAATTTTGTATTAGACCAGAATATGACAAATTGGTTTTAGGATTACAAGTAAAAACTTTGATTTGTTTTGTTTTAAAAAGATGCACATTCAAAATTTATTTATCTTTTGGTTAACATTTTTGTCCTTGATAATATTGAATGCAAAACTGAAACACAGAATGTAAATAAAGAAAATTAGTCACAGTTTAAATAGGATAGCAAATGATAAGCAATGATATCATAGGGAGGAGAACTGAACCTGAAGTTGGAAAACGACTCAAATTCTTAATAACTTTTAACAAAGTGATGGTAAATCACTTAGCTTCCTAATGTTTCAAAGTCACAATTGAAAAATCAATTTTTATTATAGACTACATGTCAAGCATTGTGTCAAGTTGTAGGGATTTTTTAAAAATTCAACTATGATTTCTGTTATAAAGCACCTTACATTTCAATAAAAGAGATCCATTGGATTAAATTATCTTTAATATCCATTTTAGTTCTGACATTTTATTTTCTTTTGATTTATCAGCTTGATAAGAATGTAGAAACATGCATAAATAAATACATAGAAATTACATAAATTCAGAGATTTAGATAAGTATAGATAGAAATATACTTATCTAAATCTCTGAATTTATGTATATTTCTACCTTCTTATTTACATCTATGTATACATTCATGCAAATATTCATATATATCTATATCTATGTATTTTCTACACATAAAAGTATGTATATGTATATATCTACCATACTATCTATGCATTCTTCTATTGCTATGTCTTTATGTACATAACTGTCTATATGTATACCCTATGTGTCCATACTGGTAGAGACAAAAACAAATATGCCAATGGTTATAAGTTATATCCAAAATGCATATAAGATTGATTTAGGAAAGATAAATTGCTATATTTTAAATGACCAGTTTTTAACTAATAATTTAAAGTATTTTAAAATGAATTTATACTCATTGAGTTGAATAAAAATAAATTTTGATGGTATGTCTCTGTTTTTTCCTTTTCTTTTTTTGTAAGGCAATGGGGTTAAGTGACTTGCCCAAGCTCACACAGATAGGCAATTATTAAGTGAATTTTGACAGTATTTCTAAGATTTACATTATAATTTTTCAAATATCTGTTTAACTTTAGAAATCCACTTTATATTTTAGAAAATATAAATAACAAAAAGCAGCTTGAATAGTTATATAAATTATCATCAAATAATGAATATCCAATGAACCTTAGCAGTCTAATTAATGTACATATTTTCTAAAATCTAAAACCAAGGCTCAAAGTATTGAAGTGATTTCAGTAAGTTCTCAAATCTAGTTAGTAGTCAAGCTAAGACTTAGAAATCCTTAACTCATTTCACTAAACCATATTATTGAAACCCCAGTGGGCTAATGATTTATTTAGCATTCAATTCCCACAAAATGTGCTCATATGCCTTATCTTGCCTATTTTTAATGATGTGTCATTGTAATCTCATTTAAAAATCGAGGAATCATATAGCTCTTGGGTCTAGAAATTGATTTATCTTTAATGTTTGGAAATTATTTCCTTAAAAGATTATCCCTAATATATATCATTTCACCAGCTATGCTATTGTGCATGAACCTTTGACTTCAGTTCAAATAAAGAATATCATAGAAGTCTTTTAAACACATCCCACCAATTTCATCATTTTTCAACATTTGCTATTTTATATTTTTACTTCAAGGGATCTAAGACCTTGTTGGTGTGGGTGTTCTCTCCACCAGAGTAGCTGATTACCTTCTGCTTCTCTCTTTCTAAATGCCTCCATGAAAAGATTTAATAAACTTGAATTCTTTACCTGCTTCTTTTTATATTTCAATAAAGAGATGGGGGTCATTGATTTCATGTGTGAGTATTCAACATCCCAAATTCTTTTCACTTAACCTCAATAGATAGCCTCATCAAATATCTTGCAATTTCAAGGTGACTGAATTTTGATTATGGAATCATATTAAATTATACTGTCTAAATATTGCAACATATAGAGAGGGTTATTTCTTTCAAATGATGACATTTTTGTTCCCATTTATTTATGAAGTAGCTTTACTTTTTTTCTTATATGAATACTTTATCTGAAATAACAATTTTTCATATAATAAAATAGATATAGTGGTATGCAAAGAATCAGGAAGAATCAGGGTTAAACTTTCTCTGACACTGATTTTATGATCCTCGACAGAACAGTTAATATTTCAATGTTTCAGGCAACTTAGCACTTATTTGTCTGCTGAGTCATTGATGGGTAGCCATTGCTATTGTTTTATATACCAGACCAAATTCGTTATCTAATCTTACCTAATGAATAACTCTTTTATAACTAGTATCATTGTAGAACACTAAAGAAATCTTCAAAGCAATCGAATATTTTGGATTCAGTACTTTGACAAAGATTTGAGTAACATTCATTAAATCCTGATTTATATATCTATATCTAAATAGATAGATAGATAGATAGATAGATAGATAGATAGATAGATAGATAGATAGATAGATACTCTAGTTAGCATTATGGGCAGTAAATTACACAATCTACTCTAAGGTTGAATAATGGATGTTCCACTAAACCATATGGTCTATACTTATAAAAAAGGGGATCTTTGGCTTTTCAAATGGAAAAGTCACTAAGAAAGTCCATCCATTATTATAAAGTGTACTACATCTTGCTTGAACACAGAACTGTCATAGAACTACTCTTTCTACATTTGCTTTGTGAATTTTCTTCCCACAGCCCAAGTATATGCAAGATAATAGGTTTAATTTTCTCTACTGTTAAGGTACTCCATTCTGATAAAGGAGGTATATAAAGAGGTATTTTGACTTTGCTACTAGTGTATTCTAGCCAAGCTGAGAAGGAAATCAACTTTTTTTTTTGTATATCATTGAGGATTACAATAGTGATTCATAGGATTCAAATCTGGAAGCAACATCAGAGGTCATCTAGATTAATCCATATGTTAACAGCAATTCTCTGTACAGCAGTTCTCAGGTCCCAGAAAAGTGGTCACTTATTCTGTACTGCAAGATCTCTTGATATGGGGAATTTAATTTTAGCCCATTAAAATTCTGGCTATAATTGTTAGGAAAATTTTCCTTCTATGACACAGAGCTCTTCCACCAAGTGCTCTTGTTTTGATCTCTTAAGTCAAACAAAAATTGTCCAATTTCCTTTAGATATGAGAGTCCTTCATATACTAGAGGATGTTGCCCTGTTAACCCCTCTCTTTCCCCATTATGTTACATATGTTCTTTTTTCCAAGATAAATATTGCCACTTTATTCAGAATTTAAAATGTAAATTATTACTTCTTAAGCTATCATCTATGAAGTCTTTTCTAAGGCAATCTTACTGGGGAATAGTTTTTCTCTTTCCTCAGGATTCTATATTTTATTATCATATTATTTATTACATTTTATTATAATTCTACATTCTACTTTGTGTCTTTTATTTTTTCTCTCCTAATAGAATTCAAGACACATAAAGGCAGGAAGCATAACTTGTTCTTTCCATATTTATTTTACTTTTTCCTTTATGTTCAAAATCACATAGGATATTTGAAGAACAGTAGCACAACAGTTTCATTTTCCTTTGTCTCATTCATTTCTTTTTCTACAGATATGGCTAGAGGTATCCCAAGAAAAAAGTAAATATAACCATTTTCCCCATTTCTCATTCTTCCCCCATTCTGACACTATGATTTTATTTTTTCAAAAATAATGTTCTTTGTTTTAGTAAGATTTCTTTAAAATATGATTTCCTTGCTTTTTACTTTTTTATACCCCATTTTAGAAGCCTTCATTAATTTCACTTTAACTAATCATTAATGTTTATAAATGAATGAATGTATATATATATATATATATATATATATATATATATATATATATATAGACATATTTAGAAAGCACTATACTAGTCTCTGGATGTATTATTCGAAAGGTGAGACAATTCCTGTTCTTAAGTAACTAAATTCAATTTAAAAAACACTAATCAATAATGAACAATTTGATTGATAAATTGGCACCCCCCAAGTTACTAGAAGAACAAGTGGGAGACTTTTTTGAAGAGATATTCTATGGAGGATTTATGGGGTAAAAAATTGAAAAGGTTTACTTTTAAGATTAAAATTTTTATCAATGAAAATGGCAACCTCTTGGATTAAATCACTCTAAAATTTTATCAAAGTGTTGTAGAATGTTCTAAAATTCTTTCATTAATATGTTTTTGACTTAATTCCTTAGGGTTATTTTGCTGTCACCTATTAAGCTACAGTTGATTACACATTGAAGCAGATTGTATGCTTAGCCTGAGTCAGTTATTGAATTGTCTTGCAGCCCTGGGCAAGACATCCAGCATCTCTGATCCTTTGTTCCCCTATCTACACATTTATAACAAATATTCTGTAGAATTAATAGTGAATGCAAGTTTCTTTTGTAGTCATACTCATATTTGAAGAATTACACCAATATGAGTCATTATCAATAGCACTATTACTATTTTGATCTATCTAATTCTGGAATTTAGCTTCATTATGATATCAAAATGAAAATACAATTAAATGCATCCCTTAGGTATCTCTTATTATTGGTTCCATTCTTCTTTTTCAAATTTCAATGCAATTTTGAGATAACCTAGATATTCTTCCCACTGAGGATTTTTGCCAGTTCTGGCCTAAAATTTTCTAGAGAATTCACTGAAGATATTCTGCCAAAATGATTATTCTACTGGGGATTTTTGATTGTTGTTTTTACAAAAAAGTCCATTCTTATTAAGTCAGTTCTTATTAAATATCAATATCAATATCTATCCATCTATATTTATGTGTGTGTATATGTTTGTACATGCACACAAATATCACTTTATTCACAACAACTTTGTAGGGAAATGCAGTCTAAATTTTATTATTTTTTCAATTTTTCAAATGAGGAATTTGAGACTCTTTGTCATCTAGCTAGTAAATATTAAAACTATGAATTGAACTTAGGGCTTCTAATTTCCAGGCAAGTGCTCTTTTCACTTATTCATATTACTTCATGGTATACCAGAGGAAGAACTATCCATTAGTCACATTTCTTTTGATTTCTAAAGATTGGCACAGTGTGTAGAGCAAGGCTATTCACCTAATGTTCAGACTTAAGCAATCACATCTCACCCCTTTTCTCTCATTTTGTTCTAAACAGGACATTGGCATGTGACCACTCACTTAGAAAAGAGAAATTGCCCCATCTTCTCTTAAATCACAAATAATGTAGCTCTTTACCTGTTATGTAGGAAACTAAACTTTTAAGACTGATCCCAGGACTAAGGGGGAAAAAAAGAAAACCAACAAACCTGTCAATTCTCTGAAATTACTTTAGCATCCATCTTTTTCATATATTGGAAAGGTTAGTTTCCTAGGAGGAATTGGCTTTCAGATCATTCATTCTGATTACTTAACCAGCCTTCCAGAAATGGAATGCCATAGCTAATGTAGCAATCACACTCAAGTCCTCAAACAGTATTCTTAATATAAACACTTAGTAACTACCATAAAAAGCAACTGATTTTTAGCCACAAGCTAAAAAGAGCTCATGAAGAACCTAATAAACATAGTGAAAAGTTTCCTACTGTTGTATAGAAAAGGAGTATTTTATTGTGTTAGAATGGAATGTTTAGATAGTAATTCAGTTTGTTAGTGCCTTTTTCTGAGTATTTATTGAAACCAACTGGTTTTTCAGGACCTCTGTGCTATTAGAAATTGAGTCTTCATGAGGCAGCTAGTTGGTGCAGTGGATAGAGCACCAGCCCTGGAGTCAGGAAGACATGAGTTCAAATCAGACCTCAGACACTTAAAAATTAATCTAGCTGTGTGTGACCTTGGGGAAGTCACTTAAACTTATTGCCTTAAATTAAAATTAAAAAAAAATTTTAAAAAACAGATAGCCTAAAAATATTCTAAGAAAAAAAGGCTATTCTAATATCCATTTTCAATATGAGGAAATTGAAGCACAGAGTTTGCAATTTATCCAAGGTCACATTTTTAAGTTTGCTTCTTAAATGCAATTTTTCCCTATAAAGCCACTGCCTTCCAAAAATATATTCAGTAAGCCTTTTCTAAAATAATAACAAAACTTATGAGACAAAATACGTTGCTATTAGGCAGTAGGTCTTTTTTTCTATTTAAAATAGTTAATACTTTATTTTTCCCAATAACATGTAGAAAAAAAATTTAACATTAATTTTAGAAAAATAGTTCCCAAATCCTGTCCTCTCTTTTCTTCCTTCTCACTGTGAAAACAAGCAATTTGACATAGGTTGTACATGTGCAATCATGCAAAATATATTTCCATATTAATCATATTGTGAAAGAAAATATAGACCAAAAAATGAAGAAGAAAATTAAAGAAAATTCAAAAGTATTCTCCAATCTGCATTTGGAATCCATCAGTTCCTTTTTTTCTCTCTAGAGATGTAGGGAATTTCTCATCAGAAATTCTTTGCGACTGTCTTGGATCATTCTATTTCTGAGAATAATGAAAGTCATTGACAGTTGATTAATAATATTGCTGGGGTTTTTTTGCAATGTTCTTCTAGTTTTGTTCATTTTACTTTGTATCAATTGATGACTTTCCAAGTTTTTCTGAGAACATCTTGTTCTTCATTTATTATAGCAAAACAGTATTTCACTAAAATCATACACCAAAGCTTTTTCAGTCATTCCCCAATTCATGGGTATCAGTCAATTTCCTACTCTTTGATACCAGAAAAAGAGCTACTGTACATATTTTTATACATATGGAACCATTTGTTGCTGTTTTTAATCTCTTTGGAATACAAACCTTTAATTATGAATGAAAAATGGTTGAAATGATATAAAACATGGAGGCAAGAAAACTCAGGACGTATCAACTTATAAAATTTATGACACAAACACCCTGATGTAAGTATTTAGCTCCCCTTGTACCAATATGAACAAATGCACAAGAAAGCATCTTTAAAGCTGCTCAAGGTCACCAGATCCTTGGATCTGCCACAAAGAATTCACACCTGTTTCTTTTTTCTTTCTTAAAAGATTCCATCAGATGAATGTATCATGGCAAAAAATCATAAAAGATGTGTTACTTCACCCAGCTTTATGCTTTATCCTAGCCCTAACATGGGAGAGGAGTTGCTGCCTTCCTAGGATCTATTGCAACAGCTTTATTATTACTAATTCAACAGCCCAGTCTTCATTATAATGACATTAAATAACTGGAAAGTAGTGTAAAATTTCCAAGTTCTTTTTGAATCATTAGGGAAAATTCAAATCATGGTTAATTTATCAATAGAAATTATTGTAAGTTGTTCAGAACTTCATGTAGGCAGGAACTATACTGGATATCTACATAGAGTTAATCATGGGGAAGACAGGAAATAAGGGCCACATAGAAATGGTTAAAGGTTAGATATCTTATTTTCTTTTTGTGATTTTTAAAAATCTGAGATAGGGATTTCTGGAACATGCTTAATATGTTTTTTTGTTTATTTTTTTATTTGTTTTACAATCAGGAAGTTTTATGTTTCCTTTCAATTAAACATCAACTTGAATCCGATCTCAGAAATTTATTAGCTATATAACCCTGGTCAAGGCACTAAAACTATGAATTCTCAAATTTCCTTATGTAAAATGATAGTACCTACCTCCCAGGTTTGTTATGTAGTTCCATATATGTAAAATATTTTATGAGTCTTAAAGCACTGAATACATTTTAGATATCAACATAATCACTATGTCCAAGATACTCTGCAAGCTTCTAGGGATAGAAAAACAAAAATATTCACTTATTTCAATGATCCTATGTTCTTCTTGTATTTACCAAATTAAAGCTTTCAATAATTTCAGAAATGCATATAATATGTTCTAGAGTCTCCTGAAGCAGAATTGGATGCACTAATCAAGTCAAACTCTTGAAGATAATCTATGCTTATTGAGCTATAAGTGGTTTTATCCCAAGGTCTAGAGATGAGATTATGGGCTCCAAAATAAAAAAAAAAATAACAATATAATTATTGTTCCTAGTTATTGCATTATTTTTATTATTTCAAATGAGAATGTCTATAAAAATAGTTCTTCATTTATTAGCTTATTATTTTAATGTCATTGTAATCTCATTTATAACCAGTTGCTGAAAAAAAATTGACTTTTAATCAAGGTAATTTGATTTTCTTTTCTTTCCTTTACTGGACTTTGATAATTCTCAACATTTATGTTTTGGCCTGCTTTACTTTGTTTATTTACTTCATAAAAATATGCAAAGAAAGCTGTGGTGAATTAGTATCAAAGAAGGCTGGATAATGAGGCAGAAGATCTGGTCCCTTTCAAACCTCTACTTCAGTTATTCACATAAGTCTTCCTGAGCATCAGTTTCTAAATCCATTAAAGATAATATTTGACATCATAAATTTTTTTCTCATGAGAGCCATTTCTTGAGTCATAGATTCAGGAATGGAAGGATCCTCCAATTAAGTAGTCATCCAATCCCAGGGTCCACCACTTTATGAGATTAATGGAGAAATTGAGGCTAAGGGAGGCTCCATGACTTGCTAATGGTGATACAGGGACTGACTCCAGAATCATATTTTTTTCATTGCTAACATATTGCAAGGACTAACTGAGAACTCATATGTAAAAAGTTTAAAGGACACTAAAGGGCTAAAGAAAAGTCAGTGCTTATTATATGTAAATTAATTCCTTTTTAAAATTCTTTTAAAACATTTAATATATATGTATATGTATATGTATAAGTATATGAATATGAATATGTATATGTATATGTATATCATTTTTGTAAGGCAATGGGCTTAAGTGACTTGCCCAAGTTCACACAGCTAGGTAATTTTTAAGTGTCTGAGGTCAGATTTGAACTCAGGTCGTCCTGACTCCAGGGCTGGTACTCTATGTACTGCACCACCTAGCTGCCCCAAGAATATCTATATTTTAAAAGTTAAAAGCCATAAGGAAGAAAATTGTAATTTTCCTAATAAAATAAATGAATAACAAATTTACTAATAATGCTATTGAGAAAAAAAGTATCAAAAAGTATCAGCTGGTTCAATCTAAGAATGCCTTCATAAAGATATAAGGGAGCTAAACAACTATTGAGATATAGTTCCATCTGTACCCAACCAAATTTCTGAATCTTTGCAAAACCCCCAAAGTGAATAAATCCATGAAATTCATGTATAAGTATTCTTCTTTGAATAATGTCCTTATGGGAAAGACATTAATTAGTCTTTGCGGGAATACTATTAAGAAATTAAAATGTGCACCTGCCAAATCACTGAAATTGAAATGGGTAGAGTTGAAGAGTATTGTCATTAATCTACATTTAGCCTCATTTGTCACTAGATAAAGTTATGACCCTATTATATCAATGTCAAGCTTCTGATATCATTCCATTGTTTTAGAGGCAATAGTTCTACATTTTCTTTCACTTCCTATACTTTGAAACATGCCAATTCAATTGGGAATTGAACTTTTCCACATAGTATTTCCGTTTAAATGAATAGTTTTTAATATCTCTGTGCCTAATCTTTCTGCCTATTATAAAGTTTGCTGACATGTAGGAGAGAGAAAGAGAGAGAGAGAGAGAGAGAGAGAGAGAGAGAGAGAGAGAGAGAGAGAGAGAGAGGAGGAGATTGCAGACTTTCATTGTGCATTTTGTGCCACATTATGGTAGATGGAATGTTCCAGTGAATCAAATCACTTAATGTGTAGTAGAAGCTTAAATGGATGCAAACTACAATGCCCTGGCTTGTTTCTAATCAGCATTAAAGATGTGCCAAACTGTCAACAGCTCCTGAACAATGGGAACACACTTGTTCTTCACACCCCCTTGGGTTCATATCAATCATTGGAAAATAACATTTTTTTTTCTAAAATGAGCTGTCACTATCAATTTGAATAGTGGCTGTTGAACTGGAAGTTATCCAATTTTTGTCTTCAAGCCATTTGGTTCATTATATCAAAAATGAAATGACTTGCAAAACCATATTTTTCATACTGTTTTTAGGGCAAATCCAAATGATAACTGTTCCAAGCTTGAAGGGTCTATTTAAGCTATTTGGCATTCACTAGCTCCATCAAAAGTTCTCCACTCTGTTTCATTGGTATTCCCAAATCACTCTTTAGACAGACAAATAATGATTTTGTTTGTTTGGTTTTGATTTTTTTCCTCTCTATTTATGGTTCTATAAGCATATCCATTTGAAATGAAGTGGTGCTAGAGTCTGGAGTGTCCAAGGTCACGCAACTTGAATCAACCATAAAGGCATTGTTCATAATGCACAATCATCAGCATTAGAGAGACATTATTGATCATCTTGACTATCCCACATCTGAAGCCAGCATTTCTTTCAGTTAATCAACCCCTTTGATGGATATAAGATTCTAAGATAATATATTTAGAACTGGAAGATATCTCAGAAGATATCTAATACAATCCCCTCATTTTACAGATGGGTAAGCTAAAATTCCAAGCAGTTAAGTAATTTTTTTGTGGTTGTTGATTATGAACAGATCACTTAATCTCTAAGTTTAATTCTTGATCAGCTACTTTGATTCCATGCCATGCTACTGTGATTCCAATGATCTCAATTCATAGGATATCAAAATCTTCTGCAATATTGCATTCCATTGATGTCTGGATGGATCAAATAATTAAGAATATCAAGAAAGTCTCAAAATAAGTAAACTTATCTTTTCATCTCCTTTTACATACACACATTTATACAGACACCAACACAAACATGTTCCAGCTATTCATAAAATTGTCTCTTGACAAAATTCAACATTTAATTTTCTTGTCAGATATTTTAAAATTTTTTTTCACATTTTCCATTCACATGATTTTGACAATCACATCTTTCTGATTACCTGATTTATAGATATCTTACAGATTATCAGTTAATAAAGGTGTACAGACCTGAATAAAATAGTCCACATTGGACTTGACTAGAGATGAGAACTTTCATGCTTATTTATATTATCTGAAATACAAAACTAACAAAAAGAGTTACAATGGTATGTTAAGAAATAATTTTTAGATCATTTCATTTGAGGATTGCAAGAGTCTTGTTTTTGCTCACACTAGGATGGACAAAATCTCAGGAAATGGAAACATATCAAAGTTTTTTCATGACTTTGTCCTGATTTCCTGATTTCATTTGCTTGTTCTCATTTAATCTACAGATGTTAAAATATGCTGTCCTGTATATGAAGAATTTGGGGCTAATGTATTTTGGATTATCTATCAATATTAGACTCAGTCTATGTGAACCAAATTTGTAACTCTAACATCTAGTTTACCTTTAAGTGACACTGAGAAGTAAAAATACCTCCAAATGACAACTGAGAGGATTGTGAGTCACCTACAAACCTGACATGGATTCACTAAAAGAATTGGAAACCTTTTTCCTGGAAAAGAGATTTTAAGATTGGAAGGTTGATGAACAATTCTTAAGTTGTTTAATAACTATTTACTTGAAGAAACTGGACCTGTTTGGTCCCAGATGGGAGTCTAAGAACAATAACAAAAAGCAAAAATAACAAAAATTAAGGAAGTCACAGAGATACAGATTCACTCTCCATATGAAGAGAAAATAAAATGTAGTATTTCTGGAGACCATGGATATATTGAAGTTAGATGCATTATGCACAGTAGAGAGGTACTCATATATACATGGAAACATATATGTACATACAGACAAATACATATGCATATATTTATACACCCACACATTTATAAACATACATATATATATGCATACATACGTGCATGTTTAGGATGAGTTAGAAAACATCTAAAGTCCCTTTCAGCTCTGAAATTTTATTATTTTGTAATTGTCATCTCTCCAATTTAGGCAATCAACCCTCTCCTAGGGCAGTCAGGGATTGAATTGTTATTTTTAACTATCATTAACACTATTAACTCTTGTTGAAGCCAAAGTCCATGATACAGATATATTTCCCTCTGATGAATTAATAATATTTTTCCTACCTTTTTCTAAGTCAGGTCTAATCTACAGTATTGTTTTAAGTTCTAATAAACAATTTAGAAAGGACATTAAATTGAAGAAAAATGCTAACAAGATATTTAGAGTTTATTCTTTGTAGCTTCACAGGGAAAAGCAAGGCAAATAGTTGGCCATTACAGTCAATTTGTTTCATTGAGAGCAAAAAATAAGTAAAAATAATCTAGCAGTTCTGTCCAAAAATGGAAAATTCTTGGCATCGAGTGAGACCCAACTCTCACTGCAGGTATTTAAGCATGAGCCGGATGGCAGGATGTTGAAAATGTTCTAGTGGAATTCCTACTTGGAATTCGTCTCTTTATGTTTTAAGATTTGGCAGTTATCTGACAGTAAGCTGTAGGTTGTGATCTCCAGTGTGGGAGAGATAATAAAGGTAAAAATCATATCCATTACACCAGTTTTTGCTTATAGTCAATTTTAGGATCAGTTCATTTAAGAGCCATTAAAAGGAATGATGAAAATCTTTTATTTCATCAGCCACTTAACTGTCAGGGCATTTCATTTCCACTTACAAATTACATGAAGTGCATTATCTCCATTGTAAGGCAGGTTTAAGATTAATTATTAACCCTCAAAAATAAAATTAAAATTTATAAAGAGCATACATAACTATTTTGACACTGAAGAAAATTCTTAATAATTGCAAACCTCTCATTTGCTTAATATACTAAATACAGTTATGTATTAGACATCAGGAAAAAATGGTTTCTGATGCTGAAAACCTAGCATCCTTTATGAACATGAGTAAATTTCAAAACTTCTGGATGCTAAATTCCTAAGCTATGACAAACACTATTATGATTGTCTAACAGGAATAGTTAGCCCTGTCTAATACTTTTCCTAAGAGAAAAAATAATTTCTAAATGGTCTTGATTGAGGAATGAAGAAACCGAGGTAAATAGGGAGACATGTTTTGTCCAGGGTCACACAGTTAGTAACTGTCTGAGGTCATCTTTGAACTCAGACCTTCCTGACTCCACTATGTGGCTACTCAATTATAAAAATAATTATAACTTATTCAATAATTTCTGATAAGAGGGGATGAAGAGTAAGAGAATCCTACAATGAATGTAACAAGGTCTTTATTGAATATCACAGCTATAAATGGTGGTTAAAAAGGCAAAGAACATTCTTTAGAATAGATGAAAAAGGAGTCTCCTTTCATATTATTAATGAATAAATTAAGTATAATCTAGAGGAATATTGTCTTGATTTTTGCTGGTAAACATTTTTTATGTAATATATTAGAGAATTGCTATTTTTCCAGCATTGATTTTCTCAAGACCTTGTTATCAGTAAGTGGTGGAACTTTATATAGTAAAATAAGTGGATAATGCTCATTTCAAATTGTAATATGTTACAACCTCTATTCTATATAGTGACTCCCTGTTAACTCCTGAATCAAATATAAAATCTTGTTTCTTATTTTTCAAGACCAAAGCTTTACAACCTGATGCCTTCCTACCTTTCTAGCCTTCTTATGCTTTACTCTACATGCTCTGTGATTTAACAATGATCTTGGTAGTTCATACACATGGCATTCCATCTCTTAAGTTCATGGGATTGACACAATTACTTGGAGTGTCTCCCTTCTCATTTCTGATTCTGATTTTCCTTTCTCAAATCAGCTCTGGTCCCCCTCTTCCAAATCACCTTCCCTCTCTTCTACTGCTAGCGCTTCCCCTCAGAAATATTTCAGTTTGAACTTTCTATATCTTGTATAAATCTAGTTATTTGAATGTTTTTCCTCCTTTAAAATCTGATATTCTTGGGGGTGGGAAAATATGTTTTTCTTTCTTTGTATTGACAGACCTTAGCATCCTGTCACTTAGTAGGTACATGTTTGACATGTACTGTTGTTTTTTCTGTGGCTAATGATGATGAACAAATCATGATCATGATGATAATTTTTATCATCCATAAAGAAACTGCTCATGTGCAAACAGTAGCCTTTGGAAAACCGTCATCTACAGAAAATTCCTCTTCCATTTTAACTCTGTGAGGTAGCAAAGACCTTCATTAGGCTCCAACATTCTTTATGTTTCGTCTCAGGTTAAAACAGGAAAAAGTTGAACAAAATTATCTCTGTGTTTGCCTCTAGAAAGAATTTTAAATGATCTTAAACTCAGGTATGGCATACATCTTTTCAGAGAGGTTTTAAGGTTTTATTTCATTTAACTAAGTCATTTGAAAATAATAAATTCAAGAATACCACATATAAGCTTCACTTTTCACTCAGTTATGTGCCTGTGAAAATGTGGTCCTTAATGTTCTTTGCCTTTTTTTGATCACCATTTATAGCTGTGATGTTCAATAAGGGTCTTGTTACATTCATTGTAGGATTCTACCCTCTTATCAAAAATTATTGAATAAGTAATAATTATGTTTATATAATTGAGTAGCCACATAGTAGAGTCAGGAAGTTCTGAGTTCAAAGATGACCTGAGACACTTACTATGTGACCCTGGACAAGACATGTCTCCCTATTTGCCTCGGTTTCTTCATCTGTAAAATGAGATAGAAAGGAATTAGTAAGCCACTTTTGTATCTTTGCTAAGAAAACCCCAAATGACGTCCTGAAGCGTTATATTGAAATGCTATCTTTATAATAGTCTTTTTTGAAAATGGTTATTATGAAGCCTGCAACATCAAGTGGCCAATGTTCCATGAAATCATGTCTGTTATTGTCTCTGGGTGCATGATGAAACCGAATCTGTCAACTCTCTTATTTGTTTTTTTTAATAAAGGAATAAGATCCATCTTTTCATTTACATGTAATTTCATTTATTCTTAAGAAAATCATGTTAGTAGGAATTATAGAATCAGTAAAAACCTAAATCTGAGCCTTCCTCTGAAGTTTCCTAATTGTGAGAGAATAAGCTGTCCTAAAAGTTCCCTGAATTTATTCACAGTAGTCATCACACAGAATTGTGAGAATCAAGTTAAATAGTGAGTATAAAACTTTTTTTAACTTTAAAACTAGTCTGAAATGCTATTCTATTTTCCTTATAGTGAGAATATAATACTTAGTATAGTTTCAAGTACTACCTATACTTCCATTGATCATTGGAGCTCACATTTAGATAACCAATAATCACAAAGTTTATTGAGGAGCTAAAACTATGGAATTGTTGGCACCCTGTGCCAAAAATAATAATGTGAATGAAAAACAACTTTTAATATTCTCAGAATATTGAACAAAACAGACAGCAATTGTGACCTCTGGAAACTGATGATGAAACATAGTTCCTTCATCTTGGTAGATAGATGATGATGCATCTCAAGATATGTTGCAATTATTTATTACTCATCTTTGACTAGGGCCATTTTTCATATTTGGGGGAAGGTTAATATTGATTATAGTGGATTGAGAGATAAACTCGCTCAAAAAAAATTCAAATCACTTAAGCCCAATTATTTATTTATTTATTTATTTATTTGTTTGTTTATTTTTTTGTAAGGCAAATGGGGTTAAGTGGCTTTGCCCAAGACCACACAGCTAGGTAATTATTAAGTGTTTGAGATCAGATTTGAACCTAGGTACTCCTGACTCCAGGGCTGGTGCTTTATCCACTGCGCCACCTAGCCGCCCCTAAGCCCAATTATTTACCACCAAAAATTAAGGTGGGAGAATTAAAAGAAATGGTAATAAATTTGATTTTGGAGGTGTTGAATTTGTCTACTGGGTACTCAGCTAAAATGCAAATGGAGATGTGAGATTAAAGGGTAGCAGAGCAAATGAGGTTAGAGTTGAAGATTTCAGAATCAATAGCATAAAGATGCCAATTAAATCTATGGTAGCTGAAGAGGACACCAAGTGAAGTAATATGAGAGAAAAGAAAAGGCCCAATATAGAACCAAGTGGGATAATCCAGCAAGAGTAAGAGAAGGAACACTCAGGTAAATAGGAAGAAACCAGCATAAACAGGTTCAGGTAAAACTTTGAAAAGAGTGAAAGCAATGACTGAATCAAAAAAAGAGAACAAAGAAACAAAAAACTGAATGCGTCCATATTGAAGCAACTCAGAATGATGTTGTAAGGTTTCCAAAATGATTGTATTATCTCAATTGATTCTCAAAACAACCTTGAAATGTTATATTATAAGCAATGAAACAGAGGCAAAGTTTAAATGATTTACCCTTAGATCAAAGTAAATATATGATTGATGCAAGATTTAAACTCATATCTTTCTTGCTCCAGGTCCAGCACTATGAACAACAAGGAGGATTTCATTTTTAAATATGAATTTTTATTAAATATATTTTATTTTATTCAAATAAACAAAACTGTATAGTAACAAAATCACCTGTGGTTTCCTTCTTGTTTCTTCTTTAAATATTTTTTCAATTACATGCAAAAACAATTAAATTTTTTTTTAAATTTTGAAATCCATGTCTTCTCTTCTTCCCTTTCCTCCTCATTGAGAAGGCAAACAATTTGATATAGGAAATATATTTGCAGCCATGCAAAACATAATTTCACATTGTTCTTGTTCGAAGAGATAACATAGACCTCCAGATAAGCAAAGGGAAGAAAAATATGCCCTAATCTTCATTCATATCATTCTATGAAAGTAGAGAGCATTTTTTAACCATTACTCCATTGAAATTGATTTAGATCATTGCTTTGTTGAGAATAGTTAAGCCATTTAAAAATTGATCATAATAAATTACCACTGTAATTGTGTATAATGCTATTCTGCGTCTACTCACTTCACTTTGCCACAGATCACGTATGTATAGATTGTCCAGGAAGCATCCTGTTTTTCATTCTTATTATTCCATCACCATCATATACCAAACTTGTTCTGCCACTCTCCAATTGATGACTATCTCCTCAATGTCCGATTCTTTGGAACTAAGAAAAAAACTGTTATAAATAGTTTTGTACATATAGATCCTTTAGTGACTTTTGTTTTCAATCTCTTTGGAATACAGACCTAGAAGTGACATTTCTGGGTCAAATGTTGAATAAGTACACAATTCCTGCAACAGCACATTTGTTTCTCAATTTTCACTTTCCCTCCAAAATGTTTCAGTATACTTTTTTTTGTCATTTTAACTAACATGTTAGGGTTATAGTGGAATGTTAGAGTTGCTTTCATTTGCATTAATGCAATCAATCATGGTTTAGAGAATTTTTAAAATATCCTTATAGGTTGACATTGATTTCTTCATCTGAAAACTGCATATTCATATGCTTTGATCATGTATTTATTGCGGAAGAACTTGCATTCTTATGAATTTTATTTTGTTCTCCCTATATTTGAGAAATTAGATTTTTATCAGAGAAACTTGTCTTAATTTTTTCAGTTATGATTGCTGTTTATTTTCCTCCATCCTATTCCCCCCCTTTACATCCTTCTTTTTTTCTCTCTTATCTTGTCCCTTCTCAGTATTTTGCTTCTGACAACCACCTCCACAATCCACCCTCCTTTCTTTCAGCTCCCCCCATGCAAACTTCTATTATCCCTTTCCCCTCCTACTTGTCTATAGCACAAGAGATTTCTTGATTTGACTCAGTATTTATGGTATTTCCTCTTTGAGCCAATCTCAAGAGTAAGGTTCAAGAATTATCCAACACCCTCAGATCTTCCACTGTGTTGTAAAAGCTCCTCTCTGGTTCTTTTATGTGAGAAAATTTACTCCGGTCTACTTTCCCCTTTCCCTTTCTCCCAATTCATCTCTCTTTTCTCACCCCTTAATTTTATTTTTTTAGAAGTCATCAAATTTTAGTCAACTCAGAACTTACCCTCTCTCTATGTATATTTCTTCCAAATGTCCTAATAATGACAAAATTCTTAGAAGTTACAAGCATCATCATCCCATGTTGAAATTTAAATCTCATTGAATCTCTTATGATTTTCCTTGCCATGATCCTCCTGATCCTTCAGACTCACAGCCTGGAGTTAACCTTGTATCCTCATGAATCCTGACCCTTCGTATTCAATATGGTGCCAAAACCTATCATTTTGACATTTGTCATATCTTTTATATGATATTTCTTTTCTCCAGCACTACTACCATTCTGATACAAGCCCCAATTGATTTCATTATTAAGTGGAAATTTCATTCATATATTTATTTTTACTTAAATGAATTTAACTGAATGGTAGCAAAATCAACTGCTGTTCCCTTCTTTTTTGCTCTTTAAATATATATTTTATTATTTTATAGCAGACATAATTGTGAAAACCTTTTGCTAAGTCTCTCCACTCCATTCTATCTTCTATTAGGTCATTGAAGTGATTTTCTTAAATCCTAAGCTCAGGTCCCACCATTTTATTCCAATCCTTTTACATCTTACTTCCCACCACATAGTCTCAGATGGAGTGACCTTAGTCACCTTGATGTTCCACTATCAAGATACTACAATCTTGGTTCCCAGCCTTTTCTGTTTGTCCCCCTTCTGTAATGCTCTTTCTCCTGGCTACTCCAGCTTCATGTAAGACCTAATTAAAGTCTTATCTTCTACAGGAAGCCTCTTCCAACCACCATAAGTGTGTTGCGCTCTCTCTCTCTCTCTCTCTCTCTCTCTCTCTCTCTCTCTCTTGAAATATATGGTTAATTGGTTCTTGCTCTTTGTTACCAAAGACCAAAATGACATCACTATGTTTGAGAAAACTTACAGTGTGTGCAACTGTGGCTAATCAATATGAACTCAGAATGCCCTACCACAAGCTGAGCACAAATAGTCCATGTGAACACACATACATTATATATATCCATACACATGTATGTACACTTATATATTATTTGCACATATTTGTTTACATGTTATCTCTTCCACAATTTTTCGTTGTATCTCCAGTGCTTAGTACAGTACTTGAAACAAACTAGTTGTTTAATAAATATTTATTGACTGAAGAAGACATTCTTTTTTGCAATTTTCCCTTCCCAGATGTTATGACACTATTGAACTTTTCCACTATGACTAAGGTGCCTGGAATATCCCTGACCCATGCCAGGTCCCTTCTCCCAGAGATGAGTTCCTTCAGCAGATGGAAGGGAAAGGAGGTATTCTCCATTTTGAGGTTGGACTCCAGGCCAAACATTCATCATTCTCTTCCCAGCTGTACCTCTCAATTTTGGGAATATTCTTATGTTTTCTCTCCCCTATACTTTTAGTTAACATTTGGGCATTGGAGAGAGCACCAACCTTGAAGTCAGGAGGACTTGTGTTCAAATCTGGATTCAGACATTTGCCAGCTGGGTGACCTTGGGCTAGTCACCTAATCCTGATTGCTTTGCATCTATGGTCATCTGCAGTCATCTGAATTCCACTGGATTCAGATGGCTCTGGAGGAGAAATTAAGACTGATAACTTATCACAGCAAACCCCTCTCTCAAATCCAATTCACTTGCTTGTGACATCACCCATCTTAGAGAATGAAGGACAAAAGCATCATTTTCTGCCTTTAGAAGAAAAGATTCCTATACTTAGGGACTGTGTCTTTTTTCTTGTATTTCTATGTGCATTGTCTGGCAAATAGCAAGAACTAAATAAAATCTTTGGGGCCTATCTAATGTTTCTTTTTTCTTTTTTTTTAAATTTTATTTACTTTCAATTTTACAATTTTTCCCCTGATCTTACTTCCCTTCCCCCACCCTCAACAGAAGGCAATTTGCCAGTCCTTACTTTGTTTCTATGGCAAGCATTGATATAAATTTAATGTGATGAGAGAGAATCATATCCTTAATGAAGAAACATAAAGTAAAACAGATAGCAAGATCAGACAATAAGATATCAGGGTTTTTTATTTTTTCTAAATTAAAGGTAATAGTCCTTAGTCTTTGTTCAAACTCCACAGTTCTTCCTCTGGATAAAGAGGATATTCTCCATTAAAATAGCCCCCAAATTTTCCCTGATTGTTGCACTGATGGAATGAGCCAGTCCATCAAGGTTGATCATCACCCCCATCTTGCTGTTAGGGTGTACAGTGTTTTTCTGGATCTTTTCATCTCACTCAGCATCAGTTAGTGCAAATTCTTCCAGGCTTCCCTGAATTCCCATCCCTCCTTGATTCTAATAGAACAATAGTGTTCCATAACATACATATGCCACAGTTTGCTAAGCCATTCCCCAACTGAAGGGCATTTACTTGATTTCCAATTCTTTGCCACCACAAACAGGGCTGCTAAAAATATTCTTGTACAAGTGATGTTTTTACATTTTTTCATCATCTCTTCGTGGTATAGACACAGTAGTGGTATTGTTGGATCAAAGGATATACACATTTTTGTTGCCCTTTGGACATAGTTCCAGACTGTTCTCCAGAAAGGTTGGATGGGTTCACAGCTCCATCAACAATGTATTAGTATCCCATATTTCCCACAACCCTGCCAACAATGATCATTTTCTTTTCTGGTCATATTGGCCAGTCTGAGAGGTGTGAGGTGTTACCTCAGAGATACTTTAATTTGCATTTCTCTAATGAATAATGATTTAGAACAATTGCTCATATGACTATGGATCACTTTGATTTCCATATCTGTAAATTGCCTTTGCATATCCTTTGACCATTTGTTAATTGGGGAATGGTCTTTTTTTTTAAATTTGACTTTGTTCTCTGTATATTTTAGAATTGAGTCCTTTGTCATAAATACTAGTTGTAAAGATTGTTTCCCAGTTTACTACACTTCTTTTGATCTTGGTTATAGTGGTTTTCTCTGTGCAAAAGATTTTTAAATTAATGTAATCAAAATTATCTAGTCTGTTTTTAATGATGTTCTCCATCTCTTCCTTGGTCATAAACTGCTTCTCTTTCAACAGATCTGACAGATAAACTACTCCTTGATCTTCTAGTTGGCTTTTAATATTGGTTTTTTTATGTCTAATTCCCATATCCATTTTGCTCTTGTCTTGGTATAGGGTGTGTGAGGTGTTGGTCTAATTCAAGTTCCTTCCATACTAACTTCCAACTTTCCCAACAGTTTTTATCTAAAAAAGAGAGTTTTTATCCCAATAGCTGCACTCTTTGTATTTATCAAACAGCAGATTACAATAATTATTTCCTGCTATTGCAGCTGGTCTATTCCACTGGTCCACCATTATGTTTCTTAGTCAGTGCCAGAGAGTTTTGATGACTGATGTTTTATAATATAATTTTAGATCTGGTAGGGCTAAGCTACCTTGTTTTGCACTTTTTTTTCATTGAATTCTTGGAAATTCTTGACTTTTTATTTCTCCATATGAATTTAATTACAACTTTTTTCTAACTCATTAAATTAATCTTTTTTAATTTTGATTGGTAGAGCACTAAACAGGTAATTTAGTTTTGGTAGAATTGTCATTGTTATTGTATTAGCTCTACCTATCCATGAGCAGTCGATGTTTGTCCAGTTATTTAAATCTGATTTAATTTGTGTGAGAAGTGTTTTATAATTGTTTTCAAAAAGTTTCTGAGTCTGCCTTGGCAAATAGACTCCTAGGTATTTTATATAGTCTGATGTTACTTTGAATGGGATCACTTTTCTTTTCAATTAGCATTGAAGCCTGGTTTATTTGCATAAGATTTCTTATGAGTAGAGATTTTACTAATTTGATTTTGTCTTTAATTTGGAAGGTAGACATGTTACTCTGAGTTAGTATACTGTCTATTCATTCAAAGAATCTTATGAAATCATGATTTCCAGGTTATACATACATACATACATATATATATGTATGTATATATTTGCACACACACACACACACACACACACACACACACACACACACACACACCTCCTGGTGTCTTAGGAATGGATTTGTACTAGAAGGACATCTCCCTCTCACTAGTCCCCTGTATTCCCCCAAATCAAATGTTGTATCAGGCATGGAAACATAGCTATATCCTACAAAATAGCGTTTCTATAGAGTAGCTCTTCTTTTTAACCTTAATTTCAGACATGGAGGTTTATATCCATATTGATGATTAGTTTAAAAGTGGAAGATCTGAGAGGAAAAGGTCATACTGATGATAAGTTTGAAAGACAGATTAGGATATACTGAGTAGTTGTATTCTGTTGTCAGTTGTCACATGCTGGTGCTTGCCTGGCATTGCTGGAGTGATGTGGTACCTCACTGATATGAGAGGAAGTGAAACTAATTTAAGACTAAAAGACTTCCACAACAGTCAGACCATCTCCAAGAGTCCTGCTTCCTTCCAATCAAGTCATGGGGTAGAACAATTTTAGTAAAGGCAAGTGAGAAGGATGTCTTGTATAGCAACTATAATAAACATAATTATCCCATTCATGCCAATTATCACTTAGTTGGTTGGTGTCACTCTTCAATACTTAGTGAATACTAGTAGTGTTGGTAGTTTCCTCAGTCTTCCATCATATTTTTCATATTTCAACTACTGAAAATCAGTAATAATGGTATTCCCAGGTTGTGTGACTTTTCTAAATAGTGAAAGCTTTGCTATTTCTAATCTTATAATTTTTATAAAGTTTCCCTTTTTGTTTTGATTTAACAGGGACCATTTTCATTTCCCTACACATCTTCCTTTACAGTATATTTTTTAAACTCTTGCTCACCTTTCCATCACAAAATAGAAATTTAGACTGATAATACTGGTCACCGAAACATAGTTAGAAGGAATGCTTGTAAGAAGTCCAAAAGTTATGCTTTCTCTCAGTAAGATGGACTTTATTTCTTAACCTCATAAACTGTGAGGGCAAATTCACATTAAAAGTTTCAAGTCCCATTTCAAATTGAGCATTACAGGGCATTAGAGGAAAGAAGCAACGTCATACAATGATGAAAATAGTAATGTCTCTGTCTCCCTGTTTCTCTGTCTCTGTCTTTCTGTCTCTCTTTTTCTCTCTGTCTCTGTCTATCTAACTCTTCCTGTCTCTCTAAATCTGTCTCTGCCTCTCTCTCTCTCTCTCTCTCTCTCTCTCTCTCTCTCTCTCCCCCCTCATCTGTCTGTCTGTCTGTCTCTCTCTCTTCCCCTGTCTCTGTCTCTGTCACTCTCTCCCCTCCTATCTTTCTGTCTATATCTCCCCTCTTGTCTCTCTGTCTCTCTCTCCCCATGTCTCTGTCTCACTCTCTGTTTCTTTCTCTCTCTCTGTCTCTCTCTCTCTCTCTCTCTCTCTCTCTCTCTCTCTCTCTGTCTCTCTCTCTCTCTCTCTCTCTCCTCTCTCCACCCATCTCTCTGTCTCTATCTGTCTCTATCTGTTTGTCTGTCTCCCCCCCTCCCTTTTTTCTCCTTCCCCCACCACTGGAGGCAATAACATTGTAAATAGAAGTCTTACTTTTATATTACGCCAAATATCTTCATTCCTGATTATGCACATACTGTGTTCTATAGATTTCAATAAAAATTAACTTTATTTATAGCTTTATTCTTACTTTCAAATAGATTTGATAAAATATACCAATAGCTAGTAAACTAATAAGGTAAGAAGACTTCTGTTTAATTGTTATTTTATCAATTAACAAAAGGTGAATCTTTTTTTTTTCCCTTTCCTTTAGGGTCCACTACATAAGAATAAAGGGTATTTATTGCTTTATATAACTTTGGGAACAAAAAGATGAGGTGAATATTAACATCTCACCTTTACAAAGCAAAATTCACCCTGAATGGAATTCCTATTTCTGACAGCATTCACACATGTGAATATCAGAAAAGAAACAAAATCTTGGGCTTTAAGGTCACAAATTCTAATTCGGGATGTAAATATGGGAAAGAATAAGTCCAGGGATATCAAATATGTTCACAGATATTAAAAATGTATAGTTTGGAAAAGATTTTCATGCATCAATGATGTCATACACTTTGGTACATGATTTAGCATAAAGGAAATTTTTTTAAAAAAGTAATATTGACTATGAGCTACATTCTGTTTCAAATTTCTAGAGTAATTCATTCATCACTAAGAATAAATTTTTTTTCATTTAATTAACAAAATTTCCTCTCACCTTGTGTCGTCATTTTAGATAAAAAAAGAAAATTAAAACTCTTGAAATAACTATGCAAACCCAAGCAAAACAAATTCCCTCATTAAAAGGGAATTCCCTTATGTTTGTGTCTAAACCATATATTTCCCATTCTGAATAGTCCGTACCTTCACTTTGAGGATCTATGTAACATTTTTCATCACTTGTACTAAAATGTAGCTGAAATTAGAAGACAAATAGGATGCAGCCAGCTATGTGAAAAAAAATCATTACACAAAGTTTATCTGACTCAAATTCATAAGTATAACAGCCATTTCCCAGTTGATTAATAGAGAAAAGGTATAAACAGAAAGTTTTCAAAGCTGTCTATAGTCATGTAATAGGTAAGTCATTTTCTAGATGGTTAGACTTATGTTTATAAAGATTCTTCGTTATTTATAGACTGATGGTCATACCTTTGACAAAAACTTTCAAACTTTATTTTCCCAGGCATATTTAAATTAGATGCTTCAGAGTAGGGGGGCAAGTTAAAAAAGCTATAGTGATAATGATGTTTATAATGATGATCATGATCATGATAATAAAACCACTTGGTCTTTTTAATGGAGTTCAAACAAAATTGGTCCTGGTAAAAATAGCTGTCCAATTGCTATTCCATCATTATTTCCATATTTATTTTTCTACAGATTATTGCATTTGTGAATAAAATTAATTTTATGTTTATAACTTAGTTATAAATTAACAAATTAATAAATTGCTTTATGTTTATGTTTATAACAGTAAAACTATTCATATATAATTATATTTTCTGTAGGTTCACTAATACATTTTTGGGATAAAGAGTAGCTAACAAAATATTTCATCAAGATCTGAAAGCTTTTTATTTTGTATGAATTATAGTTTTGCATTTCATTTATCTTTGAGGCTATGAGTATTTGAAATGCTAACCTTTATTAAAAACATAATTCCTAGATTTTTAAAATCATGTTATGTTTATGTTTATGTCACCATGGATAAAAACCTTAACAGAAATAATTCACTGGCTCCTATATGATGGTTGAATTCTCATGAATATTTTGTGTCTCTCAAATACAGAAATCTGCTATTAATTAATGCAATGCTAATTTTTAGCATCCATGTGCTTCTTCAAAAATTTATTTTTAAGATTTTAAAGATTCATTAAAAACCTTTGAGTTCTAAATTCTCTCCCTCATGTCTGACACTCAGTTATCAACTGAGAAGGAAAGCAATCCATACCAACTAGACATATGAAATCATGCAACATTTAATAGTAGTCATGTGCAAAAACAAAAAAAGTTACCAAAGATAAAAATTATGCTCCGATTTTCAATTAGATTTTATCAGTTCTAATTCTTGATATTAATAGCATTTTTTTTAAAAAGAGGTCCTTTGATTTAATTTTGAATCATTATAATGATGAGGAGCTAAATCTTTCATAGTTAATATACAAAATATTTGTTATTATGTACAATGTCCTGCAACTACTCAGTTCACTTTGCAGCAGTTCAAACAAGTTTTTTCATGTTTTGTTTTATATTGTTCTGTAATCATCTTTTTCATCATGTCTTATAATATAATAATATTCTATCACAATCAAATATCACCCCTTGTTCAGCCATTTCACAACTGATGAACATCCACTTAATGTCCTATTCTTTGGCACCACTCAAAAAAGCTATTATAATTTTTTGTCTATATGTGCCCTTTTCAACAGAAGAGAATTCTTTGATCTCTTTGAGATATTCACCTCACCTTTTTGTTCCCAAATTAAAAGACAAATAGGATGCAGTCATCTAGGTGAAAAAAATCATTACACAAAATTTTTCTGACTCAAATTCATAAGAATAAGAACCATTTCCCAGCTGATTAATAGAGAAAAGGTATAAACAGAAAGTTTTCAAAGCTGTCTATAATCATGTAATAGGTGTGTTATTTTCTAGATGGCAAGAATTATGTTTATAAAGATTCTTCATTTTTTATAGACTGGTGGTCATACCTTTGACAACAACTTTCAAATTTTATCATTTATTTATTTATTTGTTTGTTTGTTTATTTATTTATTTATTTATAGTGTTTATTTAGTATTTGAAATGCTAACCTTTATTAAACCTTTGACAGCAACTTTCAAACTTTATTTTTTATTTATTCATTATTTATTTAGTATTTGAAATTGAAATTGAATCGGTTTGTAACTCCACCAACAATATATCAGTGTATCTATTTTTTCACATTTTCCTTCGCAATATCATTTTCCTTTTATTCTATGATGGCCAATGTGATATATGTGAGGGGGTAACAATTATTTCAATTTTTATTTCTCTAATCAATAGTCATTTATAACATTTTACAAATGAGACTATACAGAGTTTGAATTCTTCTATAGCCTATTCATACACTTTGATTTTTTTGTGAACTGGAAAATAGTTTTTGTTTTTATAAATTTGATTTAGTTACTTGAATATTTTTAAATAAAAACTTTATCAGAAAAAAATTTCCAGTCCTCCTCACCTGTTTGTTGTTTTTTCCATCTATTTTTGACTACATTTCTTTTCTTTGTGTAAAAACAATTTTAATTTCATGTAATCAAACATGCATTTTCTTCCCATGATACTCTCTGTCTCTTATTTGGCCATAAATTCTAAAATTTTCTGTTTCCCCTAATTTGTTTATGATATTACACCTTTTGTCTAAATTATGTGCTCATTTTGACCTTACATTAATATACTGTGTCAAATATATAGTTTCTTAGTTTAAAGTTATATAGGTTTTTTGGTTTGTTTGTTTAGTTTCTGCCATCAGTTGAACAGTTTTCCCATCAATTTTTTTCAAGTTGGATTTTCAGAATTACTGAACATTTGATTTCTATGTTCACTTGTTATTTATTGTGCATTTTAACTATTCCAATGAAGCACCAGTCTAATTTTTAATATCAGATTTTTTCCATTATTATCATTTTGTTATATAATTTGGAATCTGGTACTTCTAGGTCACTTTATTTCACTTTTCTCCATTAATTCTCTTGATATTCTTAACATTTTGCTTTTATTAGATGAATTTTGTTATTTAATTCACTAGTATGGTGCTAAAAAATAAAGTAGTTCAGGAAGAATTGTGATTTTTATTACATTACCTTGGATGATTCATGAACTATTAATAGTTTTTCTTTGGTTTAGTTATGTCTTGTTTTGAGCAAAAAGCATTTTGTAGCTGTGCTCATAGAGACCCTGGGTTTGTCTTGTCTTTAGACTCCAAGTATTATAAACTGTCTGCAGCTATTTTAAAAGAATTTTCTACATGTCAATTTTTGCGTGTCATGTACTGCAGAGAAAAAAATATATAATTCTTTCTGTCCCCATTCAGTTTTCTCCATAGGTCTATCATATCTAGGTTTTGTAACAATCTATTTACTTCCTTAACTTCCTTCTTGTTCATTTCATGATTAGATTTATCTAAATCTGAGAGCAGGAGGTTAAAGTCTCCCACTAGTACAGTCTATGTCTTTCTGTTGCTCTTTCAACTTCTCCTCTAAGAATTTGGATGCTGTCCCATTGGGTGCATACCTATTTGGTATTGAAATTACTTTATTGTGTATGGTACCTTTTAGGAGGATATAGCTTCTTCCTTATCTCTTTTAATACTATCTATTTTTGCAGCTGCTTTGTCTGAGATAAGGATTACTACTCCCTGCTATTTTCACTTCAGTTGAAGCAAAATATATTTTGCTCCAACCTTTTAACTTTATATGTATTTCTCTGCTTCAAAAGAGTTTCTTGTAAGCATCATATTATAGGATTCTGGTTTTTAATCAACTCTACTATCTGCGTATGTTTTAAGGGTGAGTTTATCCCATTCACATTCAAAGTTATAATTACTAACTTTCTATTGCCCTCCTTGCTATCTTCCTTCTGTTTGTATCCCTCCCTTTTCCCTTTATTCATAGTCCCCAGTGTATTTTTTCTGAATATTGACAACATCAGTGTGTTTGTCTTCTTATATCAACTCCCCCTTTCCCCTTTTACCTTCCTTCTGTTAGTCTCCCTTTTTCTCCCCTTTCCTGTTCCTCCCCTCCCCTTTTCTCTTTTTAATGCTTGAAAGGTATGATAAGCTCATTAACTTAACTGAGTGTGTATAAGTTAACTTTAAGCCAAGTCTGATGAGATGAAGATTCAGGTGGTTCTCATCTCCTCTCTTCTTCCCCTCAATTAAAATATGTCTTTTGTACCTCTTGATATAATGACAGACACTTAATAATAACCTAGCTGTGTGGCCTTGGGCAAGCCACTGAACCCCATTGCCTTGCAAAAAATGAAAAAAAAAAGAAAAAAAGAAAATTAACAACTTTTGTCAGGTAAGAAAACCTCCATGAGTCATTAAATCAAAAACCTAATTAAAAACTAGATGATCATGAAGCCTAGAAATATCTACAGAAATAAGCAAGTGTTCACGAATATTTTGACTTGGTGAAAGAAACTCAGAAGAATGATCCATTATACCATTGTGCTACATTTGCTCTCTAAACTTGAGCTCACTTTCCCTTGGATACCATAAATATTTCAAGGATAGCATGTCCCACTTTGCAGAGAAATCATTGTTTTAAAATTTCAACTGTTTTTACTATATTCAGGGTTGGCATATATATTCATTACACTCAGGTTGGTGAGCGATATTTTTGCCAACCATGATCCCAGGGTCAAATATTCAAAGATTTAAAAACTCGTCAGTCATTGAAAATATTCACTTTATTATGCCAGCCAAAACCTATACTTAATATCAAATGGCAGATGAAATCAGTACGGACCTGTCTAAATTTTTGAAATGTACATAAGCATATTTAGAGTAGAATTTTGAAAGATTCACTTTGAATCTAAGGATATGAATCAAATTAACAGATGAATTACACCAAAACAAAATAATTATGAAAGGTTAGGAGCTATTATAACCAAAGATATGTCAAAACAAGCTCTTATCTTACTAGCTCTTTAGAGTCTAAATTTTAAGTGTATCAAAATGTTGGAAATTGGCAAACTCTATAATTTAAGACTTGATTTCTTATTTTCTTGAGTACTTGGACTTAAGAAAATGATTGGGAAAATGTTAACAATGCAGATAAAACTTAAAAATTTGTGTCATGTTTTGGGAGAACTAGTTGTTAAAAAAATCACCAGCATTTATTCCTAGGTATCAACATCATGAATGGCCCTGATCTTTCTCAGACTCTCATGGAAAGTGGACATAAAAACACAGAAAAAAAGAACAGATTTGACAAATGACTGAAAGTTACTGTCAAGGACAAAGTTTATCTTAAAATTAACACTTAATCAGTACGTTAATTGATACACCCTATAATTTGTTGATGTGTTAATTTTTTGAGTGGAAATGACATTAAAGGAAAGGCATTACCACTTTTACCACCTTTCCATCTATATTTTCTCCTTCATTAGAATGTCATTTTAGAGTAGACACTCTCTTTTATCTCCAGAATTAGGACAGTGCTTTGTCCATAGCAAGTATTTATTAAATGTCTCATTTATTAATTCCACTGCGATAAAGATGATGAGATCTGCAGGATGGCAATGCATTTGGTAGGCACTGAGAAGTGTATTTTTATCACATTTCCAAGTTTTGCAGGACCTTAGGAATCCATTTTAATTTTCTCACTTTGCAGGGGAGGGATGAGGAATGAACTCAGACTCTATGACTTTTCTCTGATCCCACAAATATTTAGGAGGATAAAATAGGCACCTTCTCATCCCTAGTCAATTTTCTTTCTCATTTCCATTCAAATAGCAAATTTAATGTGAAAGACAAATAACCAATCTCTCATCCTATGACTTATTAACCTCTTTCTATTTCTGATGAATCAAATATCTGGATAGATGAAAAATGACAGATGACATGGTGAAGAGAGTTAACTTCCCCCACAGGACAATTTGGTACTTCATTGGACACTAGTGTAGGGTGAACTTGACCAAATCACTGGTCAGCAGTATAGCCTGAATTTCCCTCCCACCACAATTCCACCTCTTTCCCCCAGAGCAAAATTTCCATGTAGAAGTTATAAGCAATAGTGGTTTGTTCAATTCTTGGAATAGCCCAACATGAAAAAACTTATCCAACTGGCTTTGGGGAAATCGCATTACCTTAATGGTTAAACCCATATCAGTCTAGGGATATATATTTTAGAGCTATCATTCTCACTTGCTCCCAATCCCCACATTCCTATATATTAACCTTTTAAAGGCCAAAACCTTCAGAAATTAAGGTTTTCATAAAAACTCTAGAGCAAGACAATAAATCTATCTGATTGTTCTCAAATTAAAGAAGTGTTCCCAAGGGAAATAACACAAGAGAGCTTTCATTTCACTCTTCATATTTCTCATTAAATCATTGGTGTTTTATACCTAAATTGAAAGAAACAGCAACAGAACATGTCCCCTGACACTTGAAACCTAGTTAAACAGACCAGATAAGCCTATAAGAAAAAAAAATGAGACTAAAAGAATTTTGCAGTGATCTCATATTTGGGGTCAGGTTGATCCATTAAGCAGTCATACCAAGTATCCCGTCAAGACCCATTGGCACTTGATTAAAAGTTGAAAGAGCGACATGGCGACAGAAATGATAATAACATTTTTCAACATACCCACAGGACTCCCACTAAGCATCCTCTTGTCAGGACATAGTATTTTGCATGCCCAGGAAATCTAGCAGGAAGGTCAGTTAACTCTCCAAGTCAGAAAGACCTTTAAAAGTGAGAGATCCATCTAAATCTTGGTAAAGCTCTAACATATTTATGGTAGCAGCTGCTTGTTTTAAAATTTATGTTTTTATCTGATAATCTTTCAAAGTTGACTGCTTGGCAAGTATCCTCAATATGGGAGACTTAAGAGCTTAATTGTACTTTGTGTGAGTATATGTATATATATATATATATATATATATATATATATATATATATATATATATATATATGAATGTTGTGTTTACTTGTGATTTTTTTTAAGTTATCTCATGTATGGAAACTTGTAAACTCTGGATTTGTTTTCCTGTTAGCCTAGCTGTTTAGAATTCAAAGGCTTACTGTTCTCTTTGATTACCTCTTCTCTATCAATTTCTTTAAAAGTGAATAAAGAGGAAGAAATTGACAGTTACAGAGAATCATAAAACCAAGCAGAGAAAAACACACTGTTTTCAGAATGCTAGCATCTAGCCTCCATTGCCAGCCATTGTTTCAGTATCAGAATCTA